>NW_025745990.1:0-167500 GCF_021184085.1 Oncorhynchus gorbuscha | reverse complement strand
TATGCACTCCGGATCTCCCCCTCCTCGGGCAACACTATGCACTCTGAATCTCCCCCTCAGGCAACACTATGCACTCTTGAGTTCCATAATGCCTTGCCTTATTTTAGTACAGCACAAACCGCCAACGTCTAGTCACACAGCAGAAACTACTAGTACACCAGAAACTACTAGTACACCAGAAACTACTAGTACACCAGAAACTACTAGTACAGCACAAACCTCCAACGTCTAGACAGTCAGGAAGCATCAAATTTCCCCAAAAATGATGGATAGAGGACTATTTTGGCACATTTTGACAGAGGATCATTTCTACATTTTCATTGCGGCCCTCCGGAACTGGTGGGAGATTGAATGCGGCTCCTGGGGAAAGTGGGTTTGACACCTCCGCTATAGTCACACACACACACACACACACACACACACACACACACACACACACACACACACACACACACACACACAGACTATGTATATTGTCTGAGGGAGATTCAGAGTGAATTTACACAAACTCAAGAAGACGCTCCATAACACAGCTCGGGTGGAAAGTTAGCAACTCTGTATGTGTATAAAACTATTTAAAAATATATATTTTAAAAATATAAATCCCCCTCTCGTTTTCTACTTCCTCCTTGAATTGGATGAATCAACTCGAAAACTGAATTAGTGAAATCACACCGTCCTCGTCTGTGTTACCAAAGCAGGCCTAGCAGCCTGCTACAAACCCTAGCTAGCATTAGCTTAGCCGTTCAACGACACCACCAGAACTGGGAATAAAAAGTGTCTCTGTTTAGTCAGTGAGTGAATGGCTACGTTTGGCCAAAGCCCCGTCTGGGCCCTGGTCACCAGTAGTGCACTATAAAGGGAACGCAGTGCTGTTTTGGGATGCATCCAGTGTGCTGGTTTTAAGGGGACGTTAGCATTAGCACCAGTGTTTGTTTGTGTGTAAACTAATGTCTGTCCGTTGAACCTTTTCCTCTCCCCTCCTCAGCCTGCCTCGTCTATGGAGCCGATCAGTAAACGCCTGAAGATCGTTGAGGAGGTGAGCAAGCAGTCTGTCTCAAATGGCTCCTGTAATTAGGGCCCTGGGTTCTTCCCTAGGGAATAGGGTGCCAATTGTGACCGTCTATATAGGGAATAGGGTGCCAATTGTGTCCGTCTATATAGGGAATAGGGTGCCAATTGTGACCGTCTATATGGGGAATATGGTGCCAATTGTGTCCGTCTATATGGGGAATAGGGTGCCAATTGTGACAGTCTATATAGGGAATAGGGTGCCAATTGTGACAGTCTATATAGGGAATAGGGTGCCAATTGTGACAGTCTATATAGGGAATAGGGTGGCAATTGTGACAGTCTATATAGGGAATAGGGTGCCAATTGTGACAGTCTTAATGCTTGACCTCTTCACTCACTCACGGTACCATTCTCTATTTGCTGTCTGAGTCTACTTTGGCTCGCCTTAGGAGGTGCAGCTGGAGGTGTATGTTATGTAGAGGTACAGCTGGAGGTGTATGTTATGTAGAGGTGGAGGTGTATGTTATGTAGAGGGGTACAGATGGAGGTGTATGTTATGTAGAGGGGTACAGATGGAGGTGTATGTTATGTAGAGGGGTACAGATGGAGGTGTATGTTATGTAGCGGGGTACAGATGGAGGTGTATGTTATGTAGAGGGGTACAGATGGAGGTGTATGTTATGTAGAGGGGTACAGATGGAGGTGTATGTTATGTAGAGGGGTACAGATGGAGGTGTATGTTATGTAGAGGGGTACAGATGGAGGTGTATGTTATGTAGAGGGGTACAGATGGAGGTGTATGTTATGTAGAGGGGTACAGATGGAGGTGTATGTTATGTAGGGGTACAGATGGAGGTGTATGTTATGTAGAGGGGTACAGATGGAGGTGTATGTTATGTAGAGGGGTACAGATGGAGGTGTATGTTATGTAGAGGGGTACAGATGGAGGTGTATGTTATGTAGAGGGGTACAGATGGAGGTGTATGTTATGTAGAGGGGTACAGATGGAGGTGTATGTTATGTAGAGGGGTACAGCTGGAGGTGTATGTTATGTAGGGGTACAGATGGAGGTGTATGTTATGTAGCGGGGTACAGATGGAGGTGTATGTTATAAAGAGAGGTACAGCTGGAGGTGTATGTTATGTAGAGGGGTACAGCTGGAGGTGTATGTTATGTAGAGGGGTACAGCTGGAGGTGTATGTTATGTAGAGGGGTACAGCTGGAGGTGTATGTTATGTAGAGGGGTACAGCTGGAGGTGTATGTTATGTAGAGGGGTGGGGGTACAGTAGAGGGGTGGAGGTGTATGTTATGTAGAGGGGTGGAGGTGTATGTTATGTAGAGGGGTGGAGGTGTATGTTATGTAGAGGGTGGAGGGTATGTTATGTAGAGGGGTGGAGGTGTATGTTATGTAGAGGGGTGGAGGTGTATGTTATGTAGAGGGGTGGAGGTGTATGTTATGTAGAGGGGTGGAGGTGTATGTTATGTAGAGGGGTGGAGGTGTATGTTATGTAGAGGGGTGGAGGTGTATGTTATGTAGAGGGGTGGAGGTGTATGTTATGTAGAGGGGTGGAGGTGTATGTTATGTAGAGGTGGAGGTGTATGTTATGTAGAGGTGGAGGTGTATGTTATGTAGAGGTGGAGGTGTATGTTATGTAGAGGTGGAGGTGTATGTTATGTAGAGGTGGAGGTGTATGTTATGTAGAGGTGGAGGTGTATGTTATGTAGAGGTGGAGGTGTATGTTATGTAGAGGGTGGAGGTGTATGTTATGTAGAGGGGTGGAGGTGTATGTTATGTAGAGGGGTACAGATGGAGGTGTATGTTATGTAGAGGGGTGGAGGTGTATGTTATGTAGAGGGATGGAGGTGTATGTTATGTAGAGGGATGGAGGTGTATGTTATGTAGAGGGGTGGAGGTGTATGTTATGTAGAGGGGTACAGATGGAGGTGTATGTTATGTAGAGGTACAGCTGGCTACTACCAGTGTTGGTTTTGCATGTGTGTTTCAGACGTGTGTATATTTATCACATGAATGTATGTCCTTGGTTTCAGTCTTCACTCTGAGGAAGACTATTTATACCACAGAGCCCTGTGGTGCTTCCTACATACACATACTGAATGGCATTTATTTTCATCCAGACAGCAAGTACTAGATCAGATAGTAAGACCCAGTAGATACAGTATGTTTGTTCTCCTCTGTGGTCGGGAACTCTCATCCAGACAGCAAGTACTAGATCAGATAGTAAGACCCAGTAGATACAGTATGTTTCTACTCTCGATGCGCCTGTTAAAATGACGGTGGTGTTTTTGTTTGGTCTGTACAGGACACGAGGTCAACGTCTATCCAAGCTGCAGACAGCACTGCCATCAATGGCAGTATTACTCCCACAGACAAACGGTAGGAGATGCTGTATGTATGTATGTATGTATGTGTGTGTGTGTGTGTGTGTGTGTGTGTGTGTGTGTGTGTGTGTGTGTGTGTGTGTGTGTGTGTGTGTGTGTGTGTGTGTGTGTGTGTGTGTTACATTTACATTACATTTAAGTCATTGTGTGTGTGTGTGTGTGTGTGTATATGCATGTGTGTGTGTGTGTGCGTAACAGTATCACTCCCAGTAATATATATAACTGTATTATCTCCATGTCTCTCCTATATTCCATCAGTAATACAGGCTGTTCACTCTGTGTGTATTAACAAGGAATGGAATAAAATCAACTCTGCTGCAAGTGATGTTTTTCTCACGGCGGTCTTCCAAGCCGTTGTGGCGTTGACGAAACGTCCCCTAGTCAACTCTGCTGCAAGTGATGTTTTTCTCACGGCGGTCTTCCAAGCCGTTGTGGCGTTGACGAAACGTCCCCTAGTCAACTCTGCTGCAAGTGATGTTTTCCTCACGGCGGTCTTCCAAGCCGTTGTGGCGTTGACGAAACGTCCCCTAGTCAACTCTGCTGCAGTGTAACTTGCTGATGGAGTGACGTGTTGGTCACCTGCTACACCCATATAGTGGACCAGGATCTGTATTTACACACTGTGCTGATTGGGCCTCAGATTTCCCTTTTACATTACCTGATCCTAGACCAGCTCTATGACTGAATACTGGTCCTATTAGATTACATGGACAGGGTGGACCTGATCCTAGACCAGCTGTATGACTGAATACTGGTCCTATTAGATTACATGGACAGGGTGGACCTGATCCTAGACCAGCTGTATGACTGAATACTGGTCCTATTAGATTACATGGACAGGGGGGACCTGATCCTAGACCAGCTGTATGACTGAATACTGGTCCTATTAGATTACATGGACAGGGGGACCTGATCCTAGACCAGCTGTATGACTGAATACTGGTCCTATTAGATTACATGGACAGGGGGGACCTGATCCTAGACCAGCTGTATGACTGAATACTGGTCCTATTAGATTACATGGACAGGGGGGACCTGATCCTAGACCAGCTCTATGACTGAATCCTGGCCCCAGTTTTTTTTTTTGTCCATTAAGAAAAGGAATAAAAATGTAAACTTGTCTTTCCTTTACAGGATAGGGTTCCTGGGGCTGGGGCTTATGGGTAGCGGAATCGTGTCCAACCTGTTAAAGATGGGCCACATCGTTACAGTGTGGAATCGCACAGTAGAAAAGGTACCACAAGACAACCAACATGTGAGAAAATACGATACAGAATTTACTCCTGTGATTCCGTCAAAAACTATTATTATTTAAACCACAGTTATTTGGTACAGTATTTTATTTTATGCAAAAAAAAAATCATTTATTTATAATGTAAAGTAACAACGTTTGGGTTTGGTGCTGATTTTGACCTACGTCCTGTTGTGACATCACTTCCTGTGAGCTCACTTCCTGCCTTGTTCCTGTTGTCTTCCCGCTGCAGTGTGACCTGTTCATTCAGGAGGGGGCCAGGGCTGGGGCGGACCCCAGCGGAGGTGGTCTCCATGTGTGACATCACCTTCTCCTGCGTCTCAGACCCCAAGGCTGCCAGGGATGTAAGTAACTAAGGAAACATCTCAACAGACGATGTTTGTACGTGTGTAGTCAGGCCAGATTTCCAGGCAGGTGAGAGAGTGAGATGTTTGTATGTGTGTAGTCAGGCCAGATTTCCAGGCAGGTGAGAGAGTGAGATGTTTGTATGTGTGTAGTCAGGCCAGATTTCCAGGCAGGTGAGAGAGTGAGATGTTTGTATGTGTGTAGTCAGGCCAGATTTCCAGGCAGATGAGATGTTTGTATGTGTGTAGTCAGGCCAGATTTCCAGGCAGGTGAGAGAGTGAGATGTTTGTATGTGTGTAGTCAGGCCAGATTTCCAGGCAGGTGTGAGAGTGAGATGTTTGTATGTGTGTAGTCAGGCCAGATTTCCAGGCAGGTGAGAGAGTGAGATGTTTGTATGTGTGTAGTCAGGCCAGATTTCCAGGCAGGTGAGAGAGTGAGATGTTTGTATGTGTGTAGTCAGGCCAGATTTCCAGGCAGGTGTGAGAGTGAGATGTTTGTATGTGTGTAGTCAGGCCAGATTTCCAGGCAGGTGAGAGAGTGAGATGTTTGTATGTGTGTAGTCAGGCCAGATTTCCAGGCAGGTGAGAGAGTGAGATGTTTGTATGTGTGTTGTCAGGCCAGATTTCCAGGCAGGTGAGAGAGTGAGATGTTTGTATGTGTGTAGTCAGGCCAGTGAGAGAGTGAGATGTTTGTATGTGTGTAGTCAGGCCAGTGAGAGAGTGAGATGTTTGTATGTGTGTAGTCAGGCCAGTGAGAGAGTGAGATGTTTGTATGTGTGTAGTCAGGCCAGTGAGAGAGTGAGATGTTTGTATGTGTGTAGTCAGGCCAGATTTCCAGGCAGGTGAGAGAGTGAGATATTCTAAACAGACTGGCTGCCATGTTGCTGATGGTATTGAGCTTGGTGTGATAAGTATTGTAATGCCTTTTAGTTCTGACTGCAGTGACTAATTTATCTCACAACGTATGACTGTTAATACCCCTCTCTCTCCTCTCTCTCCTCTCTCTCCTCTCTCCTCTCTCTCTCTCTCTCTCCTCTCTGTTCTCTCTCTCTGTTCTCTCTCTCTGTTCTCTCTCTCCTCTCTCTTCTCTCTCTCTGTTCTCTCTCTCTGTTCTCTCTCTCTGTTCTCTCTCTCTGTTCTCTCTCTCTGTTCTCTCTCTCTGTTCTCTCTCTCTGTTCTCTCTCTCTGTTCTCTCTCTCTGTTCTCTCTCTCTGTTCTCTCTCTCTGTTCTCTCTCTCTGTTCTCTCTCTCTGTTCTCTCTCTCTGTTCTCTCTCTCTGTTCTCTCTCTTTGCCAGTTGGTGCTGGGTCCCAGTGGAGTGCTCCAGGGCATCAGGCCAGGGAAATGTTACGTAGAGATGTCTACCGTGGATCCAGAGACCATCACAGAGCTCTCACAGGTATACACACACACAGAGCTCGCACAGGTATACACACACACAGAGCTCGCACAGGTATACACACACACAGAGCTTGCGCAGGTATACACACACACAGAGCTTGCGCAGGTATACACACACACAGAGCTCTCACGGGTATACACACACACAGAGCTCTCACGGGTATACACACACAGAGCTCTCACGGGTATACACACACACAGAGCTCTCACGGGTATACACACACACAGAGCTCTCACGGGTATACACACACACAGAGCTCTCACGGGCATACACACACACACAGAGCTCGCGCGGGCATACACACACACACAGAGCTCGCGCAGGCATACACACACACACACACAGAGCTCGCGCAGGCATACACACACACACACACACACACACACACAGAGCTCGCGCAGGCATACACACACACACACACACACACACAGAGCTCGCGCAGGCATACACACACACACACACACACACACACACACACACACAGAGCTCGCGCAGGCATACACACACACACAGAGCTCGCGCAGGCATACACACACACACAGAGCTCGCGCAGGCATACACACACACACAGAGCTCGCGCAGGCATACACACACACAGAGCTCGCGCAGGTACACACACACACACACACACACAGAGCTCTCGCAGGTATACACACACAGAGCTCTCGCAGGTATACACACACAGAGCTCTCACAGGTATACATACACACACACAGAGCTCGCGCAGGCATACACACACACACACACACAGAGCTCGCGCAGGCATACACACACACAGAGCTCGCACAGGTATACACACACAGAGCTTGCACAGGTATACACACACACACACACACACACACACAGAGCTCTCGCAGGTATACACACATAGAGCTCTTGCAGGTATACACACACAGAGCTCTCACAGGTATACATACACACACACACACAGAGCTCTTGCAGGTATACACACACAGAGCTCTTGCAGGTATACACACACAGAGCTCTTGCAGGTATACACACACAGAGCTCTTGCAGGTATACACACACAGAGCTCTTGCAGGTATACACACACACACACAGAGCTCTTGCAGGCACACACACACAGAGCTCTTGCAGGTATACACACACAGAGCTCTTGCAGGTATACACACACACACACAGAGCTCTTGCAGGCACACACACACAGAGCTCTTGCAGGTATACACACACAGAGCTCTTGCAGGTATACACACACACACACAGAGCTCTCGCAGGTATACACACACACACACACACACACACACAGAGCTCTCGCAGGTATACACACACACACACACACACACACACACACACACACACACACACACACACACACACACACACACACACACACACACACACACACACACACACACACACACACACACACACACACACACACACACACACACACACACACACACACACACACACACACACACACACACACACACACACAGAGCTCTCGCAGGTACACACACACACACACACAGAGCTCTCGCAGGTACACACACACACACAGAGCTCTTGCAGGTATACACACACACAGCTTGTGATTCCAGGTGTATGCTACTCCCACTGTCGCTAGGTCATCATCACTCTCCCATTGGCTACTGTCATTACATCATCAATCGTCTTATCCTATGCTCTCTCATTGGCTCCTCTACTGCCACACCACTGTCTGATTGGTTCCTGTCTCCATCTGTCATCAGGTGATATCGTCGCGGGGCGGCCGCTTCCTGGAGGCTCCTGTGGCTGGGAGCCAGCAGGTATCTAACGAGGGCATGCTGGTCATCCTAGCGGCCGGAGACAGGACGGTCTATGAAGACTGCAGCTCCTGTTTCCAGGCCATGGGCAAGACCTCATTCTTCCTAGGTAGATGGTTTGAGTTTTAAGAGTGTCTTATCCCAGGGCTATCCAATTTCCTGCGTGTTATCAGGTGAAGCAGGCTAACGTGTGTGTGTGTGTGTGTGTGTGTGTGTGTGTGTGTGTGTGTGTGTGTGTGTGTGTGTGTGTGTGTGTGTGTGTGTGTGTGTGTGTGTGTGTGTGTGTGTGTGTGTGTGTGTGTGTGTGTGTGTGTGTGTGTGTGTGTGTGTGTGTGTTATCAGGTGAGGTGGGTAACGCAGCGAGGATGATGCTGATCCTCAACATGGTACAGGGAAGCTTCATGGCAACCATCGCCGAGGGGCTGACCCTAGCCCAGGCCACAGGCCAATCACAGCATACCTTCCTGGACATCCTGTCTCAGGGTCAGATGGCCAGCACCTTCGTGGACCAAAAATGCCAGAGTGAGTCAGAAACTAAAGGCGCTGCTGAGTCAGAAACTAAAGGCGCTGCTGAGTCAGAAACTAAAGGCGCTGCTGAGTCAGAAACTAAAGGCGCTGCTGAGTCAGAAACTAAAGGCGCTGCTGAGTCAGAAACTAAAGGCGCTGCTGAGTCAGAAACTAAAGGCGCTGCTGAGTCAGAAACTAAAGGCGCTGCTGAGTCAGAAACTAAAGGCGCTGCTGAGTCAGAAACTAAAGGCGCTGCTGAGTCAGAAACTAAAGGCGCTGCTGAGTCAGAAACTAAAGGCGCTGCTGAGTCAGAAACTAAAGGCGCTGCTGAGTCAGAAACTAAAGGCGCTGCTGAGTCAGAAACTAAAGGCGCTGCTGAGTCAGAAACTAAAGGCGCTGCTGAGTCAGAAACTAAAGGCGCTGCTGAGTCAGAAACTAAAGGCGCTGCTGAGTCAGAAACTAAAGGCGCTGCTGAGTCAGAAACTAAAGGCGCTGCTGAGTCAGAAACTAAAGGCGCTGCTGAGTCAGAAACTAAAGGCGCTGCTGAGTCAGAAACTAAAGGCGCTGCTGAGTCAGAAACTAAAGGCGCTGCTGAGTCAGAAACTAAAGGCGCTGCTGAGTCAGAAACTAAAGGCGCTGCTGAGTCAGAAACTAAAGGCGCTGCTGAGTCAGAAACTAAAGGCGCTGCTGAGTCAGAAACTAAAGGCGCTGCTGAGTCAGAAACTAAAGGCGCTGCTGAGTCAGAAACTAAAGGCGCTGCTGAGTCAGAAACTAAAGGCGCTGCTGAGTCAGAAACTAAAGGCGCTGCTGAGTCAGAAACTAAAGGCGCTGCTGAGTCAGAAACTAAAGGCGCTGCTGAGTCAGAAACTAAAGGCGCTGCTTTATACTACAGCCCTATTCCCTATATAGTGCCCTACTTTAGACCGGAGCCCTATTCCCTATATAGTGCCCTACTTTAGACCGGAGCCCTATTCCCTATATAGTGCCCTACTTTAGACCGGAGCCCTATTCCCTATATAGTGCCCTACTTTAGACCGGAGCCCTATTCCCTATATAGTGCCCTACTTTAGACCAGTGGCAAGTTGGAAACTATGAGCATAGTGAATTCAACACTTGCACAAGCAATGTGCTAGAGGCTTCACTACAGACCCTGGTTCAATCCCGGGCTGTATCACAACTGCCGTGATTGAGAGTCCCATAGGGTGGGGCAGAATTGGCCCAGCGTCGTCCGGGTTAGGGGAGGGGTAGTCCGGGTTAGGGGAGGGGTAGTCCGGGTTAGGGGAGGGGTAGTCCGGGTTAGGGGAGGGGTAGTCCGGGTTAGGGGAGGGGTAGTCCGGGTTGGGGAGGGGTAGTCCGGGTTAGGGGAGGGGTAGTCCGGGTTAGGGGAGGGGTAGTCCGGGTTAGGGGAGGGGTAGTCCGGGTTAGGGGGAGGGGTAGTCCGGGTTAGGGGAGGGGTAGTCCGGGTTAGGGGAGGGGTAGGCCGGGTTAGGGGAGGGGTAGGCCGGGTTAGGGGAGGGGTAGTCCGGGTTAGGGGAGGGGTAGACCGTCATTGACAATAAGACTTTGTTCTTAACTGACTTGCCTAGTTAAAACGTGTCCTGTTTGGGGCCAGTGTTACCCCTAAAAGATTCACTCGTTTAGTAAAAGATGTCCCAGTACTGACTATTACAGAAGTTCCCCTGATCGGTACATGTTGTAAATCCCTTCCTCGTCTATGATTTAAACTATTCAACATGGTTCATTTGTTTCATTACATCTCCACTGGTAATGATGAGCCCCCCCCCCCGATCTCTCCAGATATCCTACAGGGCAACTTCAAACCAGACTACTATTTGAAACACATTCAGAAGGATCTGAGGCTAGCCATCTCCATGGGCGACACAGCCAATCACCCGACTCCTATGGCTGCAGCAGCCAATGAGGTAAGACGTTGTTGGATTGACACACACAAAATGGCCGCCAATGAGATTTCAAATGGCATTGGAGGTAGATCTTAGATGCGGACCGGACACGCGAGCGTCGCAAGATACGTTTTGAAATCCATGTTATTCAATTATTGCACCCACACTGCTCGTGTCCGTCAACCAGCGTCTGCGATGCCAAGGGCTAACACCGAACCCGAACCGGCTGCGTCCGTGTGCCAGCGTGCAAACATTTAATTTGTCCCCCTACACCAAACGCGATCACGACATGCAGGTTAAAATATCAAAACAAACTCTGAACCAATGAAGTTAATTTGGGGACATGTCGAAAGCATTAAACGTGTATGGCAATTTAGCTTGTTAGCTTGCTGTTGCTAGCTAATTTGTCCTATTTAGTTAGCTTGCTGTTGCTAGCTAATTTGTCCTATTTAGTTAGCTTGCTGTTGCTAGCTAATTTGTCCTATTTAGTTAGCTTGCTGTTGCTAGCTAATTTGTCCTATTTAGTTAGCTTGCTGTTGCTAGCTAATTTGTCCTATTTAGTTAGCTTGCTGTTGCTAGCTAATTTGTCCTATTTAGTTAGCTTGCTGTTGCTAGCTAATTTGTCCTATTTAGTTAGCTTGCTGTTGCTAGCTAATTTGTCCTATTTAGATAGCTTGCTGTTGCTAGCTAATTTGTCCTATTTAGATAGCTTGCTGTTGCTAGCTAATTTGTCCTATTTAGCTATAAACCAATGAGGAGATGGGGGAGGCAGTCCTGCTTCTATAAACCAATGAGGAGATGGGGGAGGCAGTCCTGCGTCTCCCATCTCGCTAAATAGCCATACATGTTTAATGCTTTTCGACCTGTCCCCAAATTAATATCATTGGTTCAGAGTTTGTTTTGATATTTGAACCTGCGTGTTGTGATCAGGTTTGGTGTAGGGGGACATAATAAACGTATGCCTGCTGGCGCACGGGCAGCCGGTTCGGGTTCAGTGTTCGCTGTTTCAGATGGAATGAATGTCCACAGACATTTTACCCATATTGTTAACCTGCATAAGGTGAACATATGTCAACATTACTAACTGATATATAATAACCTGGCGCTGTGGGAACACGGGTTCCTAACCTGGCGCTGTGGGAACACGGGTTCCTAACCTGTCGCTGTGGGAACACGGGTTCCTAACCTGGCGCTGTGGGAACACGGGTTCCTAACCTGGCGCTGTGGGAACACGGGTTCCTAACCTGGCGCTGTGGGAACACCAGAGTGTCAGGCATCCAGTACTTCTGGTATTGATTCTCTGTTCACTCTTACTGAGGGACACGAAGCCCTGGGACTCAGACACTGATCAAAACCTCATGTTTCCCAGAGCAGAACCAGACCTGCTACAAGACCATCTGTTTTCTCATCCAGTGAGATGGTTTCTTCTGGAACACCTCTCCTATTCTTTGGACCAAATTCTGTTTCCGTGAACAATAAAGTTGTATGTTTTGTCTCACTTTACGACAATGTTACTTCTTTATACATATTTACCATGGTTTTCTCTCTGTCTGTAGGTCTACAAGAGGGCTAAAGCGCTGGACCAGTCAGACAACGACATGTCAGCTGTCTACAGAGCCTACATTCACTAAACCTCCTGAAGAGCCTCTCCCCCGACCTGTCCTCTCCCCCGACCCGTCCTCGTACCCTTCCTCTCCCCTGTCCCGTCCTCTCCCCTGTCCCGTCCTCTCCCCTGTCCCGTCCTCTCCCCATGTCCCGTCCTCTCCCCCTGTCCTGTCCTCTCCCCCTGTCCCGTCCTCTCCCCCGACCCGTCCTCTCACCCCGACCCGTCCTCTCCCCTGTCCTTCTCTCCTCTCCCCTGTCCTTCTCTCCTCTCCCCTGTCCTTCTCTCCTCTCCCCCTGTCCTTCTCTCCTCTCCCCCTGTCCTTCTCTCCTCTCCCCCTGTCCTTCTCTCCTCTCCCCCTGTCCTTCTCTCCTCTCCCCCTGTCCTTCTCTCCTCTCCCCCTGTCCTCCTCTCTGGACCACACTTATCTTTTTATACATTTTTATTCCCGTTTTATTCATTATTTTTGCACCAGAGATATTGGTGTACTTCCCAAATGCCATCCTATTTCCTACATGGTACACTACTTTTGACCAGGGTCCACGATTTCCTCGTGAATGAAGCTGAATACCCAACTCTGCAGAATCAGGGCACATAAGGGCTCAGGTCAGAAGTAGTGCACCTACACGGGGAATAGTATGTCATCTGGGAGGCAGCTATTCCTTCCCGGTAACGTGATGGGAACCTCTAACTAGTTCACCTGGAACACTGCACTGACTGAGGGTTGTAATAATTCTAGAAGAATGGTCCACAGAAGGTAGCTTCCCTCCTCGCCCACATCTTGGTTTTGTTGTCGTTGGTGTTGGTCAATGATGGTGAAGCACTGTGCAGGGTGTTCGGGAACAGATTTTGGGAAGCGTCTCCATTGCTGACCCCACGGTAAGATGTTCACTAGTGGAACGCGACACATTGCCTGTTTGCTGTCGGGTGGGTTTTGAAGCTGCACGGGGCAGGGATTCATTTATCACCTCTTTATCACCTCTTTCTCTGCATTTTTATTTAATTCTGTGTGTGAAAATGTCGTCTTTAATTAGAATGTCCAGGATTTAATCTAAACGTATAAAGCTGTTATGATCTTTTAAAAGGAGGGTAGAGACTTGATAAAAGCACCAAGAGGAATAATGCCACTGCATTGCCTTAACATTGGATCCATTCAATCTTCTGACATGTATTTATTTATTTTTAGACGCTCTAGAGCTCCTCTATTCTACTTCTCTTTTGGTGCAGTTTGGCCTGGAGTTGTTTCCGTAGTTGTCTGAATCGGAACAGTGTTTTTTGTTTTGTTGTGTTCTAGCCTGTTAGAGAACCTGCCCCCTTAAGGTTATATTAATTAAGGTTATTCTGATGCTTTGTAATACAGTAATTGACTTCATCCTTCTTCTAACCGAGATTCATCCCAAATGGCACCCTACTCCCCTTTTATAGTGAACCACTTTAGACCAGAACTCTGGTCAAAAGTAGTGCTCTAGATAGGGAATAGGGTGCCATTTGTGATGAATCCCGGGACATTAATGTGATGGTGTTTAAACCCATGCAGTGGTCTTAACATTATTAACGACAGGCAAGTTGATCACTTTTTATTGTACATGTATGTTTAGGAACCACGTTGCTTAGCGACCTGTTTTTATTGTACATGTATGTTTAGGAACCACGTTGCTTAGCGACCTGTTTTTATTGTACATGTATGTTTAGGAACCACGTTGCTTAGCGACCTGTTTTTATTGTACATGTATGTTTAGGAACCACGTTGCTTAGCGACCTGTTTTTATTGTACATGTATGTTTAGGAACCACCTTGCTTAGCGACCTGTTTTTACTGTACATGTATGTTTAGGAACCACGTTGCTTAGCGACCTGTTTTTATTGTACATGTATGTTTAGGAACCACGTTGCTTAGCGACCTGTTTTTATTGTACATGTATGTTTAGGAACCACGTTGCTTAGCGACCTGTTTTTATTTTAACATGACTTATAGATCGCTTGGCTTGATGACTTTGGGTGATTGCTCCACAACAGTTCCCCTTTGCAGTGGGGGGGATAGATTTAGCCTGGTTCCCGGTCTGTTTGTGCCGTCATACCAACTCCTTGTCACTCACTGTCGTATCAAACATGTTGGGCTTGACAAGTACAGCAAGGAAAGTTGGCCAAGACCACAAACGGATCTGGGATCAGACTAAGGAGGAAAGATGTATTTATTACCAGATCAATCACCATATAGGAAACCGTCTTAACTACAGAATGTGAATTTCAGTTGACTCATAACCACTCCCTGAGATTCAAGGCCCAAACTATAACCTTTTACGTTCTCCTTAAGGAATACCTGACAGGGCCGTGAGAAGACAGGCGATTGTTACCTGAATGGCAGGGGGGGGGGATTTAGGCTTTTCTGTTTTAGTTCATTTTGATTTGAAAAAATGTGAAACTATTCAACATGTATAACATTAGATTTTTGGTTAAATATAATTTTCACTTCGCAACGACTTGATCATCCCATTTTGTAGAAGTCGATTTTTCCTTTTTTGCCAAACAAGATGTAAATTAAGTTTTTAGGTTTTAATTTGTTTAAAACACGGAAATAGTTTATAAAGATTTAAGAATTATGTTTTTAGTAGGAACCATTCTAACAAATGACTTGTAAATAGCCCGTCTTGGTTGAGTGGAGGCTTTATAAATAAAGGGTCATATAAACTACTTCTGGTTAGACTCCTCTACTGACTGTCAATCATCTTCTGTGTCCCAAATGGCATCATATTCCCTAAATAGTGACCCTGGAGTAGTGCACTACCCTATGGTCTGCGGTCTAATGTAGTACACTACCTTCTGGTTAGACTCCTCTACTGACTGTCATCTGTGTCCCAAATGGCATCATATTCCCTATATAGTGACCCTGGAGTAGTGCACTACCCTATGGTCCGCGGTCTAATGTAGTACACTACCTTCTGGACCCTGGTCTAAAGTAGTGTACTACCCTATGGACCCTGGTCTAAAGTAGTGCACTACCCTATGGACCCTGGTCTAAAGTAGTGCACTACCCTATGGACCCTGGTCTAAAGTAGTGCACTACCCTATGGACCCTGGTCTAAAGTAGTGCACTACCCTATGGACCCTGGTCTAAAGTAGTGCACTACCCTATGGACCCTGGTCTAAAGTAGTGCACTACCCTATGGACCCTGGTCTAAAGTAGTGCACTACCCTATGGACCCTGGTCTAAAGTAGTGCACTACATAGGGAATAGGGTACCATATGAAACACTGTCGTATTAATACTGTAGATTGTTCTGTTCAGTGTTTGCTGTTTTAAATTAATCTCTTGTAAACATGGTCTTTGTGTGGCTTATACAGGTGATGTTGAAATGACTGTTGGGCCCTTTTTTTTGTGCAGGGACGGTGAAACTGTATGGATTTGGGATATTTATGTGAAACATCAAGGCTTTTTGTGCAGTTTATTAAATCCTCTCCTGATTTAAATTGTGTGTTATCATGAAACTCACACACACACAGTAGTGAACATATTTTTTTCACAAGAGAACACAGATCTAATTCAGTTGATATAGATTGCAATCGGTACTTGATTTAACGGTACTGTTGCGTTTTGAGGTCGACCGAGGGAGAAAAGCTTAGGGGCCTGCTGCCTTTCACTGAGGTATAGTAAGAACTGCCTGCTCCAACCAATCTCTTTTCCGCTTTTCCTGGCCGCTGCGGAAAATGTTTTAATGTGACGCAAACCGGAAGTGCATTCCCAAAGAAGGGATTAGGGGGCGGGGCCAAGATTAATTGTTAATGTCCTCAAAGATCTTTATCTGAACTACCAAAGATGTCGGGTCCAAGCCAAGCCGAGAGGGCTGTTTTGGTAAGCAAAACTGGAAGGGTCGGGATCATGACAAGCTAGCTAACAACATAAATGGGTTAATCTTGGCTCGCTAGTTATTCACTGACGTCTAGCTAGCTATTTTTCTAGCCAACTATTGATTGTTATTATGAGTGTATATTTTCTCATGCGATCTTCTTGCGTGATTTAAAAGGGACATTAAGGACACCTGCTCTGTCCTTGATATAGACTGACCAGGTGAAAGCTATGATCTCTTGTCACTTGTTAAATCCTCTTCAACCGGTGTAGACGAAGGGGAGGACTGAGACCGGTTAATAAGGACTTTTTAGACTTGAGAGATGGATTGTGTATGTATGCCATTCAGAGGGTGAACGGTCAAGACAAAATATTGAAGTGCCTTTTGAACGGGGTAGGGTAGTAGGTGCCTGGTGCACCGATTTGTGTCAAGAACTGCAAAGCTACTGGGTTTTTCCACGTTCAACAGTTTCCTGTGTGTATCAAGAATGGTCCACCATCCAAGGGACATCCAGCCAACTGGACACAACTGTGGGAAGCATTGGAGTCAACATGGGAGTCAGCATCCCTGTACGACTCAATATTAGGAAGGCGTCCTTAATGTCTTGTACACTCAATGCCGTAGCGCCTGAATATAACTGCTCTGCTGCCTTGCGTCGGCAAGCTCTGTTCTGCTGGTTGTCAATGACAACGTGATGTACAGTATGATCCAAGTCCTCATAATAGTCACATTGAATGATTGTCACATTTACAGCCTTCGATGGGTGAGGTCACTGCTGCCCTGCCAACCCCATATATCTAGCCTTCTGTACACAGCTCCACCTATAGATCCATAGGTGTCAAGCGTCACATTCAGTCCTCAGGGGGTGGGCTTCATCCAAGAGAGAAGATCTATGCAGGGCTTTCTATACAGCTAGTATACAGAAGCAGGTCTCTTAAAGGTACTGGTATGTATGTAGATACACAGGCACAAGAGCAACATGTCTCTGTTGCTTCCTGTCAGATGACATTTCTACCATAGCTTTAGAATGATTCACTCTAATTCTATGATTCGTGCATTCAGGGAAGTAGAACCACGGCATTCTCAGAACACCCGTGGAATTCTAATTGGAACCACGATAATGTGATCATTCTAGAACAGAATAAGCCTATCTATCCTTATCTCTGCTGACCACCACAATAACTATCTTGTTTGTCTCCTCTCTCTCTCGCTCTCTTTCACCCCTCTCTCATTCACCCCACCCCTCTCTCGTTCTCTCCCTCCCTCCCTCCCTCCCTCCCTCCCCTCAGGAGGAGGAGTTTAACTGGTTGCTGAAAGAGGAGGTCCATGCTGTTTTGAAGCAGCTCCAGGATATACTGAAGGTAAATATTAGTTCTGGGGTGAAGTTTCTCTTTTGTACAGATCTAAGATCAGCTTCCTCTCTCCCTATCCTCACCTTACCGTTAGTGGGGGAAAATCCCAAACTGATTAAATGTAATGTAAATGTAATGATCCAAGATCAGCATCTACAGTCGTGGCCAAAAGTTTTGAGAATGACACAAATATTAATTTTCACAAAGTCTGCTGCCTCAGTTTGTATGATGGCAATTTGCATATACTCCAGAATGTTATGAAGAGTGATCAGATGAATTGCAATTCATCTGATCAAACTCCCTCTTTGCCATGCAAATGAACTGAATCCCCCAAAAACATTTCCACTGCATTTCAGCCCTGCCACAAAAGGACCAGCTGACATCATGTCAGTGATTCTCTCGTTAACACAGGTGTGAGTGTTGACGAGGACAAGGCTGGAGATCACTCTGTCATGCAGATTGAGTTCAAATAACAGACTGGAAGCTTCAAAAGGAGGGTGGTGCTTGGAATCATTGTTTTTCCTCTGTCAACCATGACTACCTCAAATCAAATGTATTTATATAGCCCTTTGTGCATCAGCTGATATCTCTAAGTGCTGTACAGAAACCCAGCCTAAAACCCCAAACAGCAAGCGATGCAGGTGTAGAAGCACGGTGGCTAGGAAAAACTCACTAGAAAGGCCAAAACCTAGGAAGAAACCAGGCTATGAGGGGTGGCCAGTCCTCTTCTGGCTGTGCCGGGTGGAGATTATAACAGAACATGGCCAAGATGTTCAAATGTTCATAAATGACCAGCATGGTCGTATAATAATAAGGCAGAACAGTTGAAACTGGAGCAGCAGCACGGTCAGGTGGACTGGGGACAGCAAGGAGTCATCATGTCAGGTAGAATTAGCCATCGAGCCATCGAGGAGGATCCTATAAGAGGAGATTATCATGACTAAGGATAAACCATGTATTGGACTTAGCTGTGGTACACTGACCCCATAGCCATGTATTGGACCTAGCTGTGGTACACTGACCCCATAGCCATGTATTGGACCTAGCTGTGGTACACTGATCCCATAGCCATATATTGGACCTAGCTGTGGTACACTGACCCCATAGCCATGTATTGGACCTAGCTGTGGTACACTGACCCCATAGCCATGTATTGGACCTAGCTGTGGTACACTGATCCCATAGCCATGTATTGGACCTAGCTGTGGTACACTGATCCCATAGCCATGTATTGGACCTAGCTGTGGTACACTGACCCCATAGCCATGTATTGGACCTAGCTGTGGTACACTGACCCCATAGCCATGTATTGGACCTAGCTGTGGTACACTGACCCCATAGCCATGTATTGGACCTAGCTGTGGTACACTGACCCCAGAGCCATGTATTGGACCTAGCTGTGGTACACTGACCCCAGAGCCATGTATTGGACCTAGCTGTGGTACACTGACCCCATAGCCATGTATTGGACCTAGCTGTGGTACACTGACCCCATAGCCATGTATTGGACCTAGCTGTGGTACACTGACCCCATAGCCATGTATTGGACCTAGCTGTGGTACACTGACCCCATAGCCATGTATTGGACCTAGCTGTGGTACACTGACCCCATAGCCATGTATTGGACCTAGCTGTGGTACACTGACCCCAGAGCCATGTATTGGACCTAGCTGTGGTACACTGACCCCAGAGCCATGTATTGGACCTAGCTGTGGTACACTGACCCCATAGCCATGTATTGGACCTAGCTGTGGTACACTGACCCCATAGCCATGTATTGGACCTAGCTGTGGTACACTGACCCCATAGCCATGTATTGGACCTAGCTGTGGTACACTGACCCCATAGCCATGTATTGGACCTAGCTGTGGTACACTGACCCCAGAGCCATGTATTGGACCTAGCTGTGGTACACTGACCCCAGAGCCATGTATTGGACCTAGCTGTGGTACACTGACCCCATAGCCATGTATTGGACCTAGCTGTGGTACACTGACCCCATAGCCATGTATTGGACCTAGCTGTGGTACACTGACCCCAGAGCCATGTATTGGACCTAGCTGTGGTACACTGACCCCATAGCCATGTATTGGACCTAGCTGTGGTACACTGACCCCATAGCCATGTATTGGACCTAGCTGTGGTACACTGACCCCAGAGCCATCGAGGAGGATCCTATAAGAGGAGATTATCATGACTAAGGATAAACCATGTAGAACAAGTGCATTCCAAGACATTTTAACTTTGGCTAGTTTGTTGTGTAACTAAATTCTTCAAATGTTGTGTGATTTCGGCGTACTGTTGTCAGAGTTGATTGCTATTTGTACTCGCGCTTCTCAAGACATTTGATTGAATTATTAATGGAGATATTTACAGTGCTGTAACTAGATTGTGTACAGGTTCATTATACTGAACCAAAATATAAACGCAACATGCAGCAATTTCATTGATTTTTACTGAGTTACAGTTCATATAAGGAAATCAGTCAAATTAAATATATTCATTAGGCCCTAATATATGGATTTCACATGACTGGGAATACAGATATGCATCTGTTGGTCACACATACCTCTAATGGGCCTCAGGATCTCGTCAGGGTATTTTTGTGCGTTCAAATTACCATAGATTAAAATGCAGTTGTGTTTGTTGTCCGTAGCTTATGCCTGCCCAGACCATAACCCCACTGTCACCATGGGGACCTCTGTTCACATCATTGATATCAGCAAACACCATACCATAACCCCACTGTCACCATGGGGACCTCTGTTCACATCATTGATATCAGCAAACCGCTCGCCCACACAACGCCATACACGTGGTCACACGACGCCATACACGTGGTCACACGACGCCATACACGTGGCCACACGACGCCATACACGTGGCCACACGACGCCATACACGTGGTCACACAACGCCATACACGTGGTCACACAACGCCATACACGTGGTCACACAACGCCATACACGTGGTCACACAACGCCATACACGTGGTCACACAACGCCATACACGTGGCCACACAACGCCATACACGTGGTCACACAACGCCATACACGTGGTCACACAACGCCATACACGTGCCCACACAACGCCATACACGTGCCCACACAACGCCATACACATGCCCACATAACGCCATACACGTGGCCACACAACGCCATACACGTGGCCATACACGTGGCCACACAACGCCATACACGTGGCCATACACGTGGCCACACAACGCCATACACGTGGTCACACACCGCCATACACGTGGTCACACAACACCATACACGTGGCCACACAACACCATACACGTGGCCACACAACGCCATACACGTGGTCACACAACGCCATACACGTGGTCACACAACGCCATACACGTGGTCACACAACGCCATACACGTGCCCACACAACGCCATACACGTGCCCACACAACGCCATACACGTGGTCACACAACGCCATACACGTGGTCTGCGGTTGTGAGGCCGGTTGGACGAGGTTGGAAAACGAGGTTGGAGGTGGCTTATAGTAGAGGAATGAACATTCACTTTTCTGGCTACATCTGGTGGACATCAGCGTAGCCTAGTGGTTAGAGTGTAGAGGCGACAGGTAGCCTAGTGGTTAGAGTGTAGAGGCGACAGGTAGCCTAGTGGTTAGAGTGTAGAGGCGGCAGCGTAGCCTAGTGGTTAGAGCGTTGGACTAGTAACCGGAAGGTTGCGAGTTCAAACCCCCGAGCTGACAAGGTACAAATCTGTCGTTCTGCCCCTGAACAGGCAGTTAACCCACTGTTCCCAGGCCGTCATTGAAAATAAGAATATGTTCTTAACTGACTTGCCTGGTTAAATAATGGTAAAATATATATATATATTTTTTAAATAAACATTCCTGCAGTCAGCATGCCAATTGTACACTCCCTCAACTGGAGACCACCGTGGCATTGTGTTGTGTGACAAAACTGCAAATTTTAGAGTGGCCTTTTATTGTCCCCAGCACGAGGTGCACCTGTGTAATGGTTATGTTTACATTTACATTTAAGTCATTTAGCAGACGCTCTTATCCAAATTTAATCTGCTTCTTGATATGCCACACCTGTCAGGTGGATGGATTATCTTGGCAAAGGAGAAATGCTCACTAACGGGGATGTAAACACATTTGACCACAACATTTGAGAGAAATGAGCTTTTTGTGCGTATGGAACATTTCTGGGATCTTTTATTTCAGCTCATGAAACATGGGACCAACACTTTACATGATGCATTTATATATTTGTTCAGTGTAGATTGTGTTCTGTAGAACTAGATTGTGTTCTGTAGAACTAGATTGTGTTCTGTAGAACTAGATTGTGTTCTGTAGAACTAGATTGTGTTCTGTAGAACTAGATTGTGTTCTGTAGAACTAGATTGTGTTCTGTAGAACTAGATTGTGTTCTGTAGAACTAGATTGTGTTCTGTGTTTATGTCACCAGGAGGCATCCAGGAGGTTCTCCATTCCCACCCCAGGACTGGAGAACCAACTGAAACAGGAGAACTTCATCCTGGGCAGCTCAACGTAAGTCTTGGAGGGATTCATTCGTTGATTTGATTGGTTAATTGATCAGTTGGGTGATTTGATTGGTTGAGTTAGTGACTTTTGATTCTTTTATTAGCCATTTAAAAAACATAAAATGTGTCTCCTTGATTCATAGCAATACAATACACAATGTAAGACAGGTAGCCTAGTGGTCAGAGCAGGTAGCCTAGTGGTTAGAGCAGGTAGCCTAGTGGTTAGTGCAGGTAGCCTAGTCGTTAGAGCAGGTTGCCTAGTGGTTAGCAGGTAGCCTAGTGGTTAGCAGGTAGCCTAGTGGTCAGAGCAGGTAGCCTAGTGGTTAGAGCAGGTTGCCTAGTGGTTAGAGCAGGTTGCCTAGTGGTTAGAGCAGGTTGCCTAGTGGTTAGAGCAGGTTGCCTAGTGGTTAGAGCAGGTTGCCTAGTGGTTAGAGCAGGTTGCCTAGTGGTTAGAGCAGGTTGCCTAGTGGTTAGAGCATGTAGCCTAGTGGTTAGAGCATGTAGCCTAGTGGTTAGAGCATGTAGCCTAGTGGTCAGAGCAGGTAGCCTAGTGGTCAGAGCAGGTAGCCTAGTGGTCAGAGCAGGTTGCTTAGTGGTTAGCAGGTAGCCTAGTGGTTAGAGCAGGTAGCCTAGTGGTTAGAGCAGGTAGCCTAGTGGTCAGAGCAGGTAGCCTAGTGGTTAGAGCAGGTAGCCTAGTGGTTAGAGCAGGTAGCCTAGTGGTTAGAGCAGGTAGCCTAGTGGTTAGAGCAGGTAGCCTAGTGGTTAGAGCAGGTAGCCTAGTGGTCAGAGCAGGTAGCCTAGTGGTTAGAGCATGTAGCCTAGTGGTCAGAGCAGGTAGCCTAGTGGTCAGAGCAGGTAGCCTAGTGGTCAGAGCAGGTAGCCTAGTGGTCAGAGCAGGTAGCCTAGTGGTCAGAGCAGGTAGCCTAGTGGTCAGAGCAGGTAGCCTAGTGGTCAGAGCAGGTAGCCTAGTGGTCAGAGCAGGTAGCCTAGTGGTCAGAGCAGGTAGCCTAGTGGTCAGAGCAGGTAGCCTAGTGGTCAGAGCAGGTAGCCTAGTGGTCAGAGCAGGTAGCCTAGTGGTTAGAGCAGGTAGCCTAGTGGTTAGGAGCAGGTAGCCTAGTGGTTAGAGCAGGTAGCCTAGTGGTTAGAGCAGGTAGCCTAGTGGTTAGAGCAGGTAGCCTAGTGGTTAGAGGCAGGTAGCCTAGTGGTTAGAGCAGGTAGCCTAGTGGTTAGAGCAGGTAGCCTATTGGTTAGAGGCAGGTAGCCTAGTGGTTAGAGGCAGGTAGCCTAGTGGTCAGAGCAGGTAGCCTAGTGGTCAGAGCAGGTAGCCTAGTGGTTAGAGGCAGGTAGCCTAGTGGTTAGAGGCAGGTAGCCTAGTGGTTAGAGGCAGGTAGCCTAGTGGTTAGAGGCAGGTAGCCTAGTGGTTAGAGCAGGTAGCCTAGTGGTTAGAGCAGGTAGCCTAGTGGTTAGAGGGGCGGTAAAAGCGCTGGGCCAGTAACTGAAAGGTTGCTTGATAAAGTCCCAGAGTTGACAAGGTAAAAATCTTGTCGTTCTGCCCCTGAACAAGGCAGTTAACCCCCTTCTGTTAACATGTTTATACATTACACAACCTTCTGTTTACAGACATCAACACCTTTCTAATCTGCCGGGATTTGAGTCTATGACAAGGTGACATTATGACATAGGACTCAGGTCAACAGTAGTGTATAGGGGGCAGGGTTCTATCTGGGACTTCCACAGTGTCGTTATGACATAGGACTCAGGTCAACAGTAGTGTGTAGGGGACAGGGTTCTATCTGGGACTTCCACAGTGTCATTATGACATAGGACTCAGGTCAACAGTAGAGTAGTGTGTAGGGGACAGGGTTCTGTCTGGGACTTCCACAGTGTCATTATGACATAGGACTCA
Organism: Oncorhynchus gorbuscha; assembly: GCF_021184085.1. Taxonomy (NCBI): domain Eukaryota; kingdom Metazoa; phylum Chordata; class Actinopteri; order Salmoniformes; family Salmonidae; genus Oncorhynchus; species Oncorhynchus gorbuscha. The sequence goes on along the minus strand of NW_025745990.1, from coordinate 143,680 downwards.
GGTCAACAGTAGTGTAGTGTGTAGGGGACAGGGTTCTATCTGGGACTTCCACAGTGTCGTTATGACATAGGACTCAGGTCAACAGTAGTGTGTAGGGGACAGGGTTCTATCTGGGACTTCCTCAGTGTCATTATGACATAGGACTCAAGTCAACAGTAGTGTAGTGTGTAGGGGACAGGGTTCTATCTGGGACTTCCTCAGTGTCGTTATGAGTCTTGTGAGTCCTGCTGTCTTGTCTTCACAGCATGGACCAGGTGAAAGGAGTACTGACTCTACAGGGAGAAGCCCTGACTCAAGCTGTGAGTGTCTCCTTCCTCTGGTTCTAGACTGTTCTCTGTAAACATTCTCACCGGCAGTGTTTGACTGTGTTTTAGTAGAGAACATGTCACAATGTCAGGTTCTGTCTGTAATGTGTTTTAGTAGAGAACATGTCACAATGTCAGGTTCTGTCTGTAATGTGTTTTAGTAGAGAACATGTCACAATGTCAGGTTCTGTCTGTAATGTGTTTTAGTAGAGAACATGTCAGGTTCTGTCTGTAATGTGTTTTAGTAGAGAACATGTCAGGTTCTGTCTGTAATGTGTTTTAGTAGAGAACATGTCAGGTTCTGTCTGTAATGTGTTTTAGTAGAGAACATGTCAGGTTCTGTCTGTAATGTGTTTTAGTAGAGAACATGTCAGGTTCTGTCTGTAATGTGTTTTAGTAGAGAACATGTCAGGTTCTGTCTGTAATGTGTTTTAGTAGAGAACATGTCAGGTTCTGTCTGTAATGTGTTTTAGTAGAGAACATGTCACAATGTCAGGTTCTGTCTGTAATGTGTTTTAGTAGAGAACATGTCAGGTTCTGTCTGTAATGTGTTTTAGTAGAGAACATGTCAGGTTCTGTCTGTAATGTCAGGTTCTTTTAGTAGAGAACATGTCAGGTTCTGTCTGTAATGTGTTTTAGTAGAGAACATGTCAGGTTCTGTCTGTAATGTGTTTTAGTAGAGAACATGTCAGGTTCTGTCTGTAATGTGTTTTAGTAGAGAACATGTCAGGTTCTGTCTGTAATGTGTTTTAGTAGAGAACATGTCAGGTTCTGTCTGTAATGTGTTTTAGTAGAGAACATGTCAGGTTCTGTCTGTAATGTGTTTTAGTAGAGAACATGTCACAATGTCAGGTTCTGTCTGTAATGTGTTTTAGTAGAGAACATGTCACAATGTCAGGTTCTGTCTGTAATGTGTTTTAGTAGAGAACATGTCACAATGTCAGGTTCTGTCTGTAATGTGTTTTAGTAGAGAACATGTCACAATGTCAGGTTCTGTCTGTAATGTGTTTTAGTAGAGAACATGTCACAATGTCAGGTTCTGTCTGTAATGTGTTTTAGTAGAGAACATGTCAGGTTCTGTCTGTAATGTGTTTTAGTAGAGAACATGTGTTCTGTCTGTAATGTGTTTTAGTAGAGAACATGTCAGGTTCTGTCTGTAATGTGTTTTAGTAGAGAACATGTCAGGTTCTGTCTGTAATGTGTTTTAGTAGAGAACATGTCAGGTTCTGTCTGTAATGTGTTTTAGTAGAGAACATGTCAGGTTCTGTCTGTAATGTGTTTTAGTGGAGAACATGTCAGGTTCTGTCTGTAATGTGTTTTAGTGGAGAACATGTCAGGTTCTGTCTGTAATGTGTTTTAGTAGAGAACATGTCACAATGTCAGGTTCTGTCTGTAATGTGTTTTAGTAGAGAACATGTCACAATGTCAGGTTCTGTCTGTAATGTGTTTTAGTAGAGAACATGTCAGGTTCTGTCTGTAATGTGTTTTAGTAGAGAACATGTCACAATGTCAGGTTCTGTCTGTAATGTGTTTTAGTAGAGAACATGTCAGGTTCTGTCTGTAATGTGTTTTAGTAGAGAACATGTCAGGTTCTGTCTGTAATGTGTTTTAGTAGAGAACATGTCAGGTTCTGTCTGTAATGTGTTTTAGTAGAGAACATGTCAGGTTCTGTCTGTAATGTGTTTTAGTAGAGAACATGTCAGGTTCTGTCTGTAATGTGTTTTAGTGGAGAACATGTCAGGTTCTGTCTGTAATGTGTTTTAGTGGAGAACATGTCAGGTTCTGTCTGTAATGTGTTTTAGTGGAGAACATGTCAGGTTCTGTCTGTAATGTGTTTTAGTGGAGAACATGTCAGGTTCTGTCTGTAATGTGTTTTAGTAGAGAACATGTCAGGTTCTGTCCGTAATGTGTTTTAGTAGAGAACATGTCACAATGTCAGGTTCTGTCTGTAATGTGTTTTAGTAGAGAACATGTCAGGTTCTGTCTGTAATGTGTTTTAGTAGAGAACATGTCAGGTTCTGTCTGTAATGTGTTTTAGTAGAGAACATGTCAGGTTCTGTCTGTAATGTGTTTTAGTAGAGAACATGTCAGGTTCTGTCTGTAATGTGTTTTAGTAGAGAACATGTCACAATGTCAGGTTCTGTCTGTAATGTGTTTTAGTAGAGAACATGTCACAATGTCAGGTTCTGTCTGTAATGTGTTTTAGTAGAGAACATGTCAGGTTCTGTCTGTAATGTGTTTTAGTAGAGAACATGTCACAATGTCAGGTTCTGTCTGTAATGTGTTTTAGTAGAGAACATGTCAGGTTCTGTCTGTAATGTGTTTTAGTAGAGAACATGTCAGGTTCTGTCTGTAATGTGTTTTAGTAGAGAACATGTCACAATGTCAGGTTCTGTCTGTAATGTGTTTTAGTAGAGAACATGTCACAATGTCAGGTTCTGTCTGTAATGTGTTTTAGTAGAGAACATGTCAGGTTCTGTCTGTAATGTGTTTTAGTAGAGAACATGTCACAATGTCAGGTTCTGTCTGTAATGTGTTTTAGTAGAGAACATGTCACAATGTCAGGTTCTGTCTGTAATGTGTTTTAGTAGAGAACATGTCACAATGTCAGGTTCTGTCTGTAATGTGTTTTAGTAGAGAACATGTCACAATGTCAGGTTCTGTCTGTAATGTGTTTTAGTAGAGAGAACATGTCACAATGTCAGGTTCTGTCTGTAATGTGTTTTAGTAGAGAACATGTCACAATGTCAGGTTCTGTCTGTAATGTGTTTTAGTAGAGAACATGTCAGGTTCTGTCTGTAATGTGTTTTAGTAGAGAACATGTCACAATGTCAGGTTCTGTCTGTAATGTGTTTTAGTAGAGAACATGTCAGGTTCTGTCTGTAATGTGTTTTAGTAGAGAACATGTCAGGTTCTGTCTGTAATGTGTTTTAGTAGAGAACATGTCAGGTTCTGTCTGTAATGTGTTTTAGTAGAGAACATGTCAGGTTCTGTCTGTAATGTGTTTTAGTAGAGAACATGTCAGGTTCTGTCTGTAATGTGTTTTAGTGGAGAACATGTCAGGTTCTGTCTGTAATGTGTTTTAGTGGAGAACATGTCAGGTTCTGTCTGTAATGTGTTTTAGTAGAGAACATGTCAGGTTCTGTCTGTAATGTGTTTTAGTGGAGAACATGTCAGGTTCTGTCTGTAATGTGTTTTAGTAGAGAACATGTCAGGTTCTGTCTGTAATGTGTTTTAGTAGAGAACATGTCACAATGTCAGGTTCTGTCTGTAATGTGTTTTAGTAGAGAACATGTCACAATGTCAGGTTCTGTCTGTAATGTGTTTTAGTAGAGAACATGTCACAATGTCAGGTTCTGTCTGTAATGTGTTTTAGTAGAGAACATGTCACAATGTCAGGTTCTGTCTGTAATGTGTTTTAGTAGAGAACATGTCACAATGTCAGGTTCTGTCTGTAATGTGTTTTAGTAGAGAACATGTCACAATGTCAGGTTCTGTCTGTAATGTGTTTTAGTAGAGAACATGTCAGGTTCTGTCTGTAATGTGTTTTAGTAGAGAACATGTCACAATGTCAGGTTCTGTCTGTAATGTGTTTTAGTAGAGAACATGTCAGGTTCTGTCTGTAATGTGTTTTAGTAGAGAACATGTCAGGTTCTGTCTGTAATGTGTTTTAGTAGAGAACATGTCACTGTGTAATGTGTTTTAGTAGAGAACATGTCAGGTTCTGTCTGTAATGTGTTTTAGTAGAGAACATGTCAGGTTCTGTCTGTAATGTGTTTTAGTGGAGAACATGTCAGGTTCTGTCTGTAATGTGTTTTAGTAGAGAACATGTCAGGTTCTGTCTGTAATGTGTTTTAGTGGAGAACATGTCAGGTTCTGTCTGTAATGTGTTTTAGTAGAGAACATGTCAGGTTCTGTCTGTAATGTGTTTTAGTAGAGAACATGTCAGGTTCTGTCTGTAATGTGTTTTAGTAGAGAACATGTCAGGTTCTGTCTGTAATGTGTTTTAGTAGAGAACATGTCAGGTTCTGTCTGTAATGTGTTTTAGTAGAGAACATGTCAGGTTCTGTCTGTAATGTGTTTTAGTAGAGAACATGTCAGGTTCTGTCTGTAATGTGTTTTAGTAGAGAACATGTCAGGTTCTGTCTGTAATGTGTTTTAGTAGAGAACAATGTCAGGTTCTGTCTGTAATGTGTTTTAGTAGAGAACATGTCAGGTTCTGTCTGTAATGTGTTTTAGTAGAGAACATGTCAGGTTCTGTCTGTAATGTGTTTTGTAGAGAACAGGTTCTGTCTGTAATGTGTTTTAGTAGAGAACATGTCACAATGTCAGGTTCTGTCTGTAATGTGTTTTAGTAGAGAACATGTCAGGTTCTGTCAATGTCAGGTTCTGTCTGTAATGTGTTTTAGTAGAGAACATGTCACAATGTCAGGTTCTGTCTGTAATGTGTTTTAGTAGAGATGTCACAATGTCAGGTTCTGTCTGTAATGTGTTTTAGTAGAGAACATGTCACAATGTCAGGTTCTGTCTGTAATGTGTTTTAGTAGAGAACAATGTCAGGTTCTGTCTGTAATGTGTTTTAGTAGAGAACATGTCAGGTTCTGTCTGTAATGTGTTTTAGTAGAGAACATGTCACAATGTCAGGTTCTGTCTGTAATGTGTTTTAGTAGAGAACATGTCACAATGTCAGGTTCTGTCTGTAATGTGTTTTAGTAGAGAACATGTCAGGTTCTGTCTGTAATGTGTTTTAGTAGAGAACATGTCACAATGTCAGGTTCTGTCTGTAATGTGTTTTAGTAGAGAACATGTCAGGTTCTGTCTGTAATGTGTTTTAGTAGAGAACATGTCAGGTTCTGTCTGTAATGTGTTTTAGTAGAGAACATGTCACAATGTCAGGTTCTGTCTGTAATGTGTTTTAGTAGAGAACATGTCACAATGTCAGGTTCTGTCTGTAATGTGTTTTAGTAGAGAACATGTCAGGTTCTGTCTGTAATGTGTTTTAGTAGAGAACATGTCAGGTTCTGTCTGTAATGTGTTTTAGTAGAGAACATGTCACAATGTCAGGTTCTGTCTGTAATGTGTTTTAGTAGAGAACATGTCAGGTTCTGTCTGTAATGTGTTTTAGTAGAGAACATGTCACAATGTCAGGTTCTGTCTGTAATGTGTTTTAGTAGAGAACATGTCAGGTTCTGTCTGTAATGTGTTTTAGTAGAGAACATGTCACAATGTCAGGTTCTGTCTGTAATGTGTTTTAGTAGAGAACATGTCAGGTTCTGTCTGTAATGTGTTTTAGTAGAGAACATGTCACAATGTCAGGTTCTGTCTGTAATGTGTTTTAGTAGAGAACATGTCACAATGTCAGGTTCTGTCTGTAATGTGTTTTAGTAGAGAACATGTCAGGTTCTGTCTGTAATGTGTTTTAGTAGAGAACATGTCTCAATGTCAGGTTCTGTCTGTAATGTGTTTTAGTAGAGAACATGTCTCAATGTCAGGTTCTGTCTGTAATGTGTTTTAGTAGAGAACATGTCACAATGTCAGGTTCTGTCTGTAATGTGTTTTAGTAGAGAACATGTCACTGTAATGTGTTTTAGTGGAGAAATGTCAGGTTCTGTCTGTAATGTGTTTTAGTAGAGAACATGTCAGGTTCTGTCTGTAATGTGTTTTAGTAGAGAACATGTCAGGTTCTGTCTGTAATGTGTTTTAGTAGAGAACATGTCAACATGTCAGGTTCTGTCTGTAATGTGTTTTAGTAGAGAACATGTCACAATGTCAGGTTCTGTCTGTAATGTGTTTTAGTAGAGAACATGTCACAATGTCAGGTTCTGTCTGTAATGTGTTTTAGTAGAGAACATGTCAGGTTCTGTCTGTAATGTGTTTTAGTAGAGAACATGTCACAATGTCAGGTTCTGTCTGTAATGTGTTTTAGTAGAGAACATGTCAGGTTCTGTCTGTAATGTGTTTTAGTAGAGAACATGTCAGGTTCTGTCTGTAATGTGTTTTAGTAGAGAACATGTCACAATGTCAGGTTCTGTCTGTAATGTGTTTTAGTAGAGAACATGTCAGGTTCTGTCTGTAATGTGTTTTAGTAGAGAACATGTCAGGTTCTGTCTGTAATGTGTTTTAGTAGAGAACATGTCAGGTTCTGTCTGTAATGTGTTTTAGTAGAGAACATGTCAGGTTCTGTCTGTAATGTGTTTTAGTAGAGAACATGTCACAATCAGGTTCTGTCAGGTTCTGTCTGTAATGTGTTTTAGTAGAGAACATGTCAGGTTCTGTCTGTAATGTGTTTTAGTAGAGAACATGTCAGGTTCTGTCTGTAATGTGTTTTAGTAGAGAACATGTCACAATGTCAGGTTCTGTCTGTAATGTGTTTTAGTAGAGAACATGTCAGGTTCTGTCTGTAATGTGTTTTAGTAGAGAACATGTCAGGTTCTGTCTGTAATGTGTTTTAGTAGAGAACATGTCAGGTTCTGTCTGTAATGTGTTTTAGTAGAGAACATGTCAGGTTCTGTCTGTAATGTGTTTTAGTAGAGAACATGTCAGGTTCTGTCTGTAATGTGTTTTAGTAGAGAACATGTCAGGTCTGTCTGTCTGTCTGTAATGTGTTTTAGTAGAGAACATGTCACAATGTCAGGTTCTGTCTGTAATGTGTTTTAGTAGAGAACATGTCACAATGTCAGGTTCTGTCTGTAATGTGTTTTAGTAGAGAACATGTCAGGTTCTGTCTGTAATGTGTTTTAGTAGAGAACATGTCAGGTTCTGTCTGTAATGTGTTTTAGTAGAGAACATGTCACAATGTCAGGTTCTGTCTGTAATGTGTTTTAGTAGAGAACATGTCACAATGTCAGGTTCTGTCTGTAATGTGTTTTAGTAGAGAACATGTCAGGTTCTGTCTGTAATGTGTTTTAGTAGAGAACATGTCAGGTTCTGTCTGTAATGTGTTTTAGTAGAGAACATGTCAGGTTCTGTCTGTAATGTGTTTTAGTAGAGAACATGTCAGGTTCTGTCTGTAATGTGTTTTAGTAGAGAACATGTCAGGTTCTGTCTGTAATGTGTTTTAGTAGAGAACATGTCAGGTTCTGTCTGTAATGTGTTTTAGTAGAGAACATGTCAGGTTCTGTCTGTAATGTGTTTTAGTAGAGAACAACTGTAATGTGTTTTATAGAGAACATGTCACAATCAGGTTCTGTCTGTAATGTGTTTTAGTAGAGAACATGTCAGGTTCTGTCTGTAATGTGTTTTAGTAGAGAACATGTCAGGTTCTGTCTGTAATGTGTTTTAGTAGAGAACATGTCAGGTTCTGTCTGTAATGTGTTTTAGTAGAGAACATGTCACAATATCAGGTTCTGTCTGTAATGTGTTTTAGTAGAGAACATGTCACAATATCAGGTTCTGTCTGTAATGTGTTTTAGTAGAGAACATGTCAGGTTCTGTCTGTAATGTGTTTTAGTGGAGAACATGTCAGGTTCTGTCTGTAATGTGTTTTAGTAGAGAACATGTCAGGTTCTGTCTGTAATGTGTTTTAGTACAGAGAACATGTCACAATGTCAGGTTCTGTCTGTAATGTGTTTTAGTAGAGAACATGTCAGGTTCTGTCTGTAATGTGTTTTAGTAGAGAACATGTCAGGTTCTGTCTGTAATGTGTTTTAGTAGAGAACATGTCACAATGTCAGGTTCTGTCTGTAATGTGTTTTAGTAGAGAACATGTCAGGTTCTGTCTGTAATGTGTTTTAGTAGAGAACATGTCACAATGTCAGGTTCTGTCTGTAATGTGTTTTAGTAGAGAACATGTCAGGTTCTGTCTGTAATGTGTTTTAGTAGAGAACATGTCAGGTTCTGTCTGTAATGTGTTTTAGTAGAGAACATGTCAGGTTCTGTCTGTAATGTGTTTTAGTAGAGAACATGTCAGGTTCTGTCTGTAATGTGTTTTAGTAGAGAACATGTCACAATGTCAGGTTCTGTCTGTAATGTGTTTTAGTAGAGAACATGTCACAATGTCAGGTTCTGTCTGTAATGTGTTTTAGTAGAGAACATGTCAGGTTCTGTCTGTAATGTGTTTTAGTAGAGAACATGTCACAATGTCAGGTTCTGTCTGTAATGTGTTTTAGTAGAGAACATGTCAGGTTCTGTCTGTAATGTGTTTTAGTAGAGAACATGTCACAATGTCAGGTTCTGTCTGTAATGTGTTTTAGTAGAGAACATGTCAGGTTCTGTCTGTAATGTGTTTTAGTAGAGAACATGTCAATGTCAGGTTCTGTCTGTAATGTGTTTTAGTAGAGAACAATGTCAGGTTCTGTCTGTAATGTGTTTTAGTAGAGAACATGTCAGGTTCTGTCTGTAATGTGTTTTAGTAGAGTCACAATGTCAGGTTCTGTCTGTAATGTGTTTTAGTAGAGAACATGTCAGGTTCTGTCTGTAATGTGTTTTAGTAGAGAACATGTCAGGTTCTGTCTGTAATGTGTTTTAGTAGAGAACATGTCAGGTTCTGTCTGTAATGTGTTTTAGTAGAGAACATGTCAGGTTCTGTCTGTAATGTGTTTTAGTAGAGAACATGTCAGGTTCTGTCTGTAATGTGTTTTAGTAGAGAACATGTCAGGTTCTGTCTGTAATGTGTTTTAGTAGAGAACATGTCAGGTTCTGTCTGTAATGTGTTTTAGTAGAGAACATGTCAGGTTCTGTCATGTAGGTTCTGTCTGTAATGTGTTTTAGTAGAGAACATGTCAGGTTCTGTCTGTAATGTGTTTTAGTAGAGAACATGTCAGGTTCTGTCTGTAATGTGTTTTAGTAGAGAACATGTCAGGTTCTGTCTGTAATGTGTTTTAGTAGAGAACATGTCAGGTTCTGTCTGTAATGTGTTTTAGTAGAGAACATGTCACAATGTCAGGTTCTGTCTGTAATGTGTTTTAGTAGAGAACATGTCAGGTTCTGTCTGTAATGTGTTTTGTCAGGTTCTGTCTGTAATGTGTTTTAGTAGAGAACATGTCAGGTTCTGTCTGTAATGTGTTTTAGTAGAGAACATGTCACAATGTCAGGTTCTGTCTGTAATGTGTTTTAGTAGAGAACATGTCACAATGTCAGGTTCTGTCTGTAATGTGTTTTAGTAGAGAACATGTCAGGTTCTGTCTGTAATGTGTTTTAGTAGAGAACATGTCACAATGTCAGGTTCTGTCTGTAATGTGTTTTAGTAGAGAACATGTCACAATGTCAGGTTCTGTCTGTAATGTGTTTTAGTAGAGAACATGTCAGGTTCTGTCTGTAATGTGTTTTAGTAGAGAACATGTCACAATGTCAGGTTCTGTCTGTAATGTGTTTTAGTAGAGAACATGTCAGGTTCTGTCTGTAATGTGTTTTAGTAGAGAACATGTCAGGTTCTGTCTGTAATGTGTTTTAGTAGGAACAGTCACAATGTCAGGTTCTGTCTGTAATGTGTTTTAGTAGAGAACATGTCAGGTTCTGTCTGTAATGTGTTTTCAGAGAACATGTCAGGTTCTGTCTGTAATGTGTTTTAGTAGAGAACATGTCAGGTTCTGTCTGTAATGTGTTTTAGTAGAGAACATGTCAGGTTCTGTCTGTAATGTGTTTTAGTAGAGAACATGTCACAATGTCAGGTTCTGTCTGTAATGTGTTTTAGTAGAGAACATGTCATGTCAGGTTCTGTCTGTAATGTGTTTTAGTAGAGAACATGTCACAATGTCAGGTTCTGCCTGTAATGTGTTTTAGTAGAGAACATGTCACAATGTCAGGTTCTGTCTGTAATGTGTTTTAGTAGAGAACATGTCAGGTTCTGTCTGTAATGTGTTTTAGTAGAGAACATGTCACAATGTCAGGTTCTGTCTGTAATGTGTTTTAGTAGAGAACATGTCAGGTTCTGTCTGTAATGTGTTTTAGTAGAGAACATGTCAGGTTCTGTCTGTAATGTGTTTTAGTAGAGAACATGTCACAATGTCAGGTTCTGTCTGTAATGTGTTTTAGTAGAGAACATGTCAGGTTCTGTCTGTAATGTGTTTTAGTAGAGAACATGTCAGGTTCTGTCTGTAATGTGTTTTAGTAGAGAACATGTCAGGTTCTGTCTGTAATGTGTTTTAGTAGAGAACATGTCAGGTTCTGTCTGTAATGTGTTTTAGTAGAGAACATGTCACAATATCAGGTTCTGTCTGTAATGTGTTTTAGTAGAGAACATGTCACAATGTCAGGTTCTGTCTGTAATGTGTTTTAGTAGAGAACATGTCAGGTTCTGTCTGTAATGTGTTTTAGTAGAGAACATGTCACAATGTCAGGTTCTGTCTGTAATGTGTTTTAGTAGAGAACATGTCACAATGTCAGGTTCTGTCTGTAATGTGTTTTAGTAGAGAACATGTCAGGTTCTGTCTGTAATGTGTTTTAGTAGAGAACATGTCAGGTTCTGTCTGTAATGTGTTTTAGTAGAGAACATGTCAGGTTCTGTCTGTAATGTGTTTTAGTAGAGAACATGTCAGGTTCTGTCTGTAATGTGTTTTAGTAGAGAACATGTCAGGTTCTGTCTGTAATGTGTTTTAGTAGAGAACATGTCAGGTTCTGTCTGTAATGTGTTTTAGTAGAGAACATGTCAGGTTTTGTCTGTAATGTGTTTTAGTAGAGAGAACATGTCACAATGTCAGGTTCTGTCTGTAATGTGTTTTAGTAGAGAACATGTCACAATGTCAGGTTCTGTCTTTAATGTGTTTTAGTAGAGAACATGTCACAATGTCAGGTTCTGTCTGTAATGTGTTTTAGTAGAGAACATGTCAGGTTCTGTCTGTAATGTGTTTTAGTAGAGAACATGTCACAATATCAGGTTCTGTCTGTAATGTGTTTTAGTAGAGAACATGTCAGGTTCTGTCTGTAATGTGTTTTAGTAGAGAACATGTCAGGTTCTGTCTGTAATGTGTTTTAGTAGAGAACATGTCAGGTTCTGTCTGTAATGTGTTTTAGTAGAGAACATGTCAGGTTCTGTCTGTAATGTGTTTTAGTAGAGAACATGTCAGGTTCTGTCTGTAATGTGTTTTAGTAGAGAACATGTCACAATGTAAGGTTCTGTCTGTAATGTGTTTTAGTAGAGAACATGTCAGGTTCTGTCTGTAATGTGTTTTAGTAGAGAACATGTCAGGTTCTGTCTGTAATGTGTTTTAGTAGAGAACATGTCACAATATCAGGTTCTGTCTGTAATGTGTTTTAGTAGAGAACATGTCAGGTTCTGTCTGTAATGTGTTTTAGTAGAGAACATGTCAGGTTCTGTCTGTAATGTGTTTTAGTAGAGAACATGTCAGGTTCTGTCTGTAATGTGTTTTAGTAGAGAACATGTCACAATATCAGGTTCTGTCTGTAATGTGTTTTAGTAGAGAACATGTCACAATATCAGGTTCTGTCTGTAATGTGTTTTAGTAGAGAACATGTCAGGTTCTGTCTGTAATGTGTTTTAGTGGAGAACATGTCAGGTTCTGTCTGTAATGTGTTTTAGTAGAGAACATGTCAGGTTCTGTCTGTAATGTGTTTTAGTACAGAGAACATGTCACAATGTCAGGTTCTGTCTGTAATGTGTTTTAGTAGAGAACATGTCAGGTTCTGTCTGTAATGTGTTTTAGTAGAGAACATGTCAGGTTCTGTCTGTAATGTGTTTTAGTAGAGAACATGTCACAATGTCAGGTTCTGTCTGTAATGTGTTTTAGTAGAGAACATGTCAGGTTCTGTCTGTAATGTGTTTTAGTAGAGAACATGTCACAATGTCAGGTTCTGTCTGTAATGTGTTTTAGTAGAGAACATGTCAGGTTCTGTCTGTAATGTGTTTTAGTAGAGAACATGTCAGGTTCTGTCTGTAATGTGTTTTAGTAGAGAACATGTCAGGTTCTGTCTGTAATGTGTTTTAGTAGAGAACATGTCAGGTTCTGTCTGTAATGTGTTTTAGTAGAGAACATGTTACAATGTCAGGTTCTGTCTGTAATGTGTTTTAGTAGAGAACATGTCACAATGTCAGGTTCTGTCTGTAATGTGTTTTAGTAGAGAACATGTCAGGTTCTGTCTGTAATGTGTTTTAGTAGAGAACATGTCACAATGTCAGGTTCTGTCTGTAATGTGTTTTAGTAGAGAACATGTCAGGTTCTGTCTGTAATGTGTTTTAGTAGAGAACATGTCACAATATCAGGTTCTGTCTGTAATGTGTTTTAGTAGAGAACATGTCAGGTTCTGTCTGTAATGTGTTTTAGTAGAGAACATGTCACAATGTCAGGTTCTGTCTGTAATGTGTTTTAGTGGAGAGAACATGTTACAATGTCAGGTTCTGTCTGTAATGTGTTTTAGTAGAGAACATGTCAGGTTCTGTCTGTAATGTGTTTTAGTAGAGAACATGTCACAATGTCAGGTTCTGTCTGTAATGTGTTTTAGTAGAGAACATGTCAGGTTCTGTCATGTCAGGTTCTGTCTGTAATGTGTTTTAGTAGAGAACATGTCAGGTTCTGTCTGTAATGTGTTTTAGTAGAGAACATGTCAGGTTCTGTCTGTAATGTGTTTTAGTAGAGAACATGTCAGGTTCTGTCTGTAATGTGTTTTAGTAGAGAACATGTCAGGTTCTGTCTGTAATGTGTTTTAGTAGAGAACATGTCAGGTTCTGTCTGTAATGTGTTTTAGTAGAGAACATGTCAGGTTCTGTCTGTAATGTGTTTTAGTAGAGAACATGTCAGGTTCTGTCTGTAATGTGTTTTAGTAGAGAACATGTCAGGTTCTGTCTGTAATGTGTTTTAGTAGAGAACATGTCAGGTTCTGTCTGTAATGTGTTTTAGTAGAGAACATGTCAGGTTCTGTCTGTAATGTGTTTTAGTAGAGAACATGTCAGGTTCTGTCTGTAATGTGTTTTAGTAGAGAACATGTCAGGTTCTGTCTGTAATGTGTTTTAGTAGAGAACATGTCAGGTTCTGTCTGTAATGTGTTTTAGTAGAGAACATGTCACAATGTCAGGTTCTGTCTGTAATGTGTTTTAGTAGAGAACATGTCAGGTTCTGTCTGTAATGTGTTTTAGTAGAGAGAACATGTCACAATGTCAGGTTCTGTCTGTAATGTGTTTTAGTAGAGAACATGTCAGGTTTTGTCTGTAATGTGTTTTAGTAGAGAACATGTCAGGTTCTGTCTGTAATGTGTTTTAGTAGAGAACATGTCAGGTTCTGTCTGTAATGTGTTTTAGTAGAGAACATGTCAGGTTCTGTCTGTAATGTGTTTTAGTAGAGAACATGTCACAATGTCAGGTTCTGTCTGTAATGTGTTTTAGTAGAGAACATGTCAGGTTCTGTCTGTAATGTGTTTTAGTAGAGAACATGTCACAATATCAGGTTCTGTCTGTAATGTGTTTTAGTAGAGAACATGTCAGGTTCTGTCTGTAATGTGTTTTAGTAGAGAACATGTCAGGTTCTGTCTGTAATGTGTTTTAGTAGAGAACATGTCAGGTTCTGTCTGTAATGTGTTTTAGTAGAGAACATGTCACAATATCAGGTTCTGTCTGTAATGTGTTTTAGTAGAGAACATGTCAGGTTCTGTCTGTAATGTGTTTTAGTAGAGAACATGTCACAATGTCAGGTTCTGTCTGTAATGTGTTTTAGTAGAGAACATGTCAGGTTCTGTCTGTAATGTGTTTTAGTAGAGAACATGTCACAATGTCAGGTTCTGTCTGTAATGTGTTTTAGTAGAGAACATGTCAGGTTCTGTCTGTAATGTGTTTTAGTAGAGAACATGTCAGGTTCTGTCTGTAATGTGTTTTAGTAGAGAACATGTCAGGTTCTGTCTGTAATGTGTTTTAGTAGAGAACATGTTACAATGTCAGGTTCTGTCTGTAATGTGTTTTAGTAGAGAACATGTCACAATGTCAGGTTCTGTCTGTAATGTGTTTTAGTAGAGAACATGTCAGGTTCTGTCTGTAATGTGTTTTAGTAGAGAACATGTCACAATGTCAGGTTCTGTCTGTAATGTGTTTTAGTAGAGAACATGTCAGGTTCTGTCTGTAATGTGTTTTAGTAGAGAACATGTCACAATATCAGGTTCTGTCTGTAATGTGTTTTAGTAGAGAACATGTCACAATGTCAGGTTCTTTCTGTAATGTGTTTTAGTAGAGAACATGTCAGGTTCTGTCTGTAATGTGTTTTAGTAGAGAACATGTCAGGTTTTGTCTGTAATGTGTTTTAGTAGAGAGAACATGTCACAATGTCAGGTTCTGTCTGTAATGTGTTTTAGTAGAGAACATGTCACAATGTCAGGTTCTGTCTGTAATGTGTTTTAGTAGAGAACATGTCAGGTTCTGTCTGTAATGTGTTTTAGTAGAGAACATGTCAGGTTCTGTCTGTAATGTGTTTTAGTAGAGAACATGTCAGGTTCTGTCTGTAATGTGTTTTAGTAGAGAACATGTCAGGTTCTGTCTGTAATGTGTTTTAGTAGAGAACATGTCAGGTTCTGTCTGTAATGTGTTTTAGTAGAGAACATGTCAGGTTCTGTCTGTAATGTGTTTTAGTAGAGAACATGTCAGGTTCTGTCTGTAATGTGTTTTAGTAGAGAACATGTCAGGTTCTGTCTGTAATGTGTTTTAGTAGAGAACATGTCAGGTTCTGTCTGTAATGTGTTTTAGTAGAGAACATGTCAGGTTCTGTCTGTAATGTGTTTTAGTGGAGAGAACATGTTACAATGTCAGGTTCTGTCTGTAATGTGTTTTAGTAGAGAACATGTCAGGTTCTGTCTGTAATGTGTTTTAGTACAGAGAACATGTCACAATGTCAGGTTCTGTCTGTAATGTGTTTTAGTAGAGAACATGTCAGGTTCTGTCTGTAATGTGTTTTAGTAGAGAACATGTCAGGTTCTGTCTGTAATGTGTTTTAGTAGAGAACATGTCACAATGTCAGGTTCTGTCTGTAATGTGTTTTAGTAGAGAACATGTCAGGTTCTGTCTGTAATGTGTTTTAGTAGAGAACATGTCACAATGTCAGGTTCTGTCTGTAATGTGTTTTAGTAGAGAACATGTCAGGTTCTGTCTGTAATGTGTTTTAGTAGAGAACATGTCACAATGTCAGGTTCTGTCTGTAATGTGTTTTAGTGGAGAGAACATGTTACAATGTCAGGTTCTGTCTGTAATGTGTTTTAGTAGAGAACATGTCAGGTTCTGTCTGTAATGTGTTTTAGTAGAGAACATGTCACAATGTCAGGTTCTGTCTGTAATGTGTTTTAGTAGAGAACATGTCACAATGTCAGGTTCTGTCTGTAATGTGTTTTAGTAGAGAACATGTCAGGTTCTGTCTGTAATGTGTTTTAGTAGAGAACATGTCAGGTTCTGTCTGTAATGTGTTTTAGTAGAGAACATGTCAGGTTCTGTCTGTAATGTGTTTTAGTAGAGAACATGTCACAATGTCAGGTTCTGTCTGTAATGTGTTTTAGTAGAGAGAACATGTCAGGTTCTGTCTGTAATGTGTTTTAGTACAGAGAACATGTCACAATGGCAGGTTCTGTCTGTAATGTGTTTTAGTAGAGAACATGTCAGGTTCTGTCTGTAATGTGTTTTAGTAGAGAGAACATGTTACAATGTCAGGTTCTGTCTGTAATGTGTTTTAGTAGAGAACATGTCAGGTTCTGTCTGTAATGTGTTTTAGTAGAGAACATGTCACAATGTCAGGTTCTGTCTGTAATGTGTTTTAGTAGAGAACATGTCACAATGTCAGGTTCTGTCTGTAATGTGTTTTAGTAGAGAACATGTCAGGTTCTGTCTGTAATGTGTTTTAGTAGAGAACATGTCAGGTTCTGTCTGTAATGTGTTTTAGTAGAGAACATGTCAGGTTCTGTCTGTAATGTGTTTTAGTAGAGAACATGTCACAATGTCAGGTTCTGTCTGTAATGTGTTTTAGTAGAGAGAACATGTCAGGTTCTGTCTGTAATGTGTTTTAGTACAGAGAACATGTCACAATGTCAGGTTCTGTCTGTAATGTGTTTTAGTAGAGAACATGTCAGGTTCTGTCTGTAATGTGTTTTAGTGGAGAGAACATGTAACAATGTCAGGTTCTGTCTGTAATGTGTTTTAGTAGAGAACATGTCAGGTTCTGTCTGTAATGTGTTTTAGTAGAGAACATGTCACAATGTCAGGTTCTGTCTGTAATGTGTTTTAGTAGAGAGAACATGTAACAATGTCAGGTTCTGTCTGTAATGTGTTTTAGTAGAGAACATGTCACAATGTCAGGTTCTGTCTGTAATGTGTTTTAGTAGAGAACATGTCAGGTTCTGTCTGTAATGTGTTTTAGTAGAGAACATGTCAGGTTCTGTCTGTAATGTGTTTTAGTAGAGAACATGTCAGGTTCTGTCTGTAATGTGTTTTAGTAGAGAACATGTCAGGTTCTGTCTGTAATGTGTTTTAGTAGAGAACATGTTACAATGTCAGGTTCTGTCTGTAATGTGTTTTAGTAGAGAACATGTTACAATGTCAGGTTCTGTCTGTAATGTGTTTTAGTAGAGAACATGTCACAATGTCAGGTTCTGTCTGTAATGTGTTTTAGTACAGAGAACATGTCACAATGTCAGGTTCTGTCTGTAATGTGTTTTAGTGGAGAGAACATGTAACAATGTCAGGTTCTGTCTGTAATGTGTTTTAGTAGAGAACATGTCAGGTTCTGTCTGTAATGTGTTTTAGTAGAGAACATGTCAGGTTCTGTCTGTAATGTGTTTTAGTAGAGAACATGTCAGGTTCTGTCTGTAATGTGTTTTAGTAGAGAACATGTCACAATGTCAGGTTCTGTCTGTAATGTGTTTTAGTAGAGAACATGTCAGGTTCTGTCTGTAATGTGTTTTAGTAGAGAACATGTCACAATGTCAGGTTCTGTCTGTAATGTGTTTTAGTAGAGAACATGTCAGGTTCTGTCTGTAATGTGTTTTAGTAGAGAACATGTCAGGTTCTGTCTGTAATGTGTTTTAGTAGAGAACATGTCAGGTTCTGTCTGTAATGTGTTTTAGTAGAGAACATGTCAGGTTCTGTCTGTAATGTGTTTTAGTAGAGAACATGTCACAATGTCAGGTTCTGTCTGTAATGTGTTTTAGTGGAGAGAACATGTAACAATGTCAGGTTCTGTCTGTAATGTGTTTTAGTAGAGAACATGTCAGGTTCTGTCTGTAATGTGTTTTAGTAGAGAACATGTCAGGTTCTGTCTGTAATGTGTTTTAGTAGAGAACATGTCACAATGTCAGGTTCTGTCTGTAATGTGTTTTAGTAGAGAACATGTCAGGTTCTGTCTGTAATGTGTTTTAGTAGAGAACATGTCAGGTTCTGTCTGTAATGTGTTTTAGTAGAGAACATGTCAGGTTCTGTCTGTAATGTGTTTTAGTAGAGAACATGTCAGGTTCTGTCTGTAATGTGTTTTAGTAGAGAACATGTCACAATGTCAGGTTCTGTCTGTAATGTGTTTTAGTAGAGAACATGTCACAATGTCAGGTTCTGTCTGTAATGTGTTTTAGTAGAGAACATGTCAGGTTCTGTCTGTAATGTGTTTTAGTAGAGAACATGTCAGGTTCTGTCTGTAATGTGTTTTAGTAGAGAACATGTCAGGTTCTGTCTGTAATGTGTTTTAGTAGAGAGAACATGTCAGGTTCTGTCTGTAATGTGTTTTAGTAGAGAACATGTCAGGTTCTGTCTGTAATGTGTTTTAGTAGAGAACATGTCAGGTTCTGTCTGTAATGTGTTTTAGTAGAGAACATGTCAGGTTCTGTCTGTAATGTGTTTTAGTAGAGAACATGTCAGGTTCTGTCTGTAATGTGTTTTAGTAGAGAACATGTCAGGTTCTGTCTGTAATGTGTTTTAGTAGAGAACATGTCAGGTTCTGTCTGTAATGTGTTTTAGTAGAGAACATGTCAGGTTCTGTCTGTAATGTGTTTTAGTAGAGAACATGTCAGGTTCTGTCTGTAATGTGTTTTAGTAGAGAACATGTCAGGTTCTGTCTGTAATGTGTTTTAGTAGAGAACATGTCAGGTTCTGTCTGTAATGTGTTTTAGTAGAGAACATGTCAGGTTCTGTCTGTAATGTGTTTTAGTAGAGAACATGTCAGGTTCTGTCTGTAATGTGTTTTAGTAGAGAACATGTCAGGTTCTGTCTGTAATGTGTTTTAGTAGAGAACATGTCAGGTTCTGTCTGTAATGTGTTTTAGTAGAGAACATGTCAGGTTCTGTCTGTAATGTGTTTTAGTAGAGAACATGTCAGGTTCTGTCTGTAATGTGTTTTAGTGGAGAGAACATGTTACAATGTCAGGTTCTGTCTGTAATGTGTTTTAGTAGAGAACATGTCAGGTTCTGTCTGTAATGTGTTTTAGTACAGAGAACATGTCACAATGTCAGGTTCTGTCTGTAATGTGTTTTAGTAGAGAACATGTCACAATGTCAGGTTCTGTCTGTAATGTGTTTTAGTAGAGAACATGTCAGGTTCTGTCTGTAATGTGTTTTAGTAGAGAACATGTCAGGTTCTGTCTGTAATGTGTTTTAGTAGAGAACATGTCACAATGTCAGGTTCTGTCTGTAATGTGTTTTAGTGGAGAGAACATGTTACAATGTCAGGTTCTGTCTGTAATGTGTTTTAGTAGAGAACATGTCAGGTTCTGTCTGTAATGTGTTTTAGTAGAGAACATGTCACAATGTCAGGTTCTGTCTGTAATGTGTTTTAGTAGAGAACATGTCACAATGTCAGGTTCTGTCTGTAATGTGTTTTAGTAGAGAACATGTCAGGTTCTGTCTGTAATGTGTTTTAGTAGAGAACATGTCAGGTTCTGTCTGTAATGTGTTTTAGTAGAGAACATGTCAGGTTCTGTCTGTAATGTGTTTTAGTAGAGAGAACATGTCAGGTTCTGTCTGTAATGTGTTTTAGTAGAGAACATGTCAGGTTCTGTCTGTAATGTGTTTTAGTAGAGAACATGTCAGGTTCTGTCTGTAATGTGTTTTAGTAGAGAACATGTCAGGTTCTGTCTGTAATGTGTTTTAGTAGAGAACATGTCAGGTTCTGTCTGTAATGTGTTTTAGTAGAGAACATGTCAGGTTCTGTCTGTAATGTGTTTTAGTAGAGAACATGTCAGGTTCTGTCTGTAATGTGTTTTAGTAGAGAACATGTCAGGTTCTGTCTGTAATGTGTTTTAGTAGAGAACATGTCAGGTTCTGTCTGTAATGTGTTTTAGTAGAGAACATGTCAGGTTCTGTCTGTAATGTGTTTTAGTAGAGAACATGTCAGGTTCTGTCTGTAATGTGTTTTAGTAGAGAACATGTCAGGTTCTGTCTGTAATGTGTTTTAGTAGAGAACATGTCAGGTTCTGTCTGTAATGTGTTTTAGTAGAGAACATGTCAGGTTCTGTCTGTAATGTGTTTTAGTAGAGAACATGTCAGGTTCTGTCTGTAATGTGTTTTAGTAGAGAACATGTCAGGTTCTGTCTGTAATGTGTTTTAGTGGAGAGAACATGTTACAATGTCAGGTTCTGTCTGTAATGTGTTTTAGTAGAGAACATGTCAGGTTCTGTCTGTAATGTGTTTTAGTACAGAGAACATGTCACAATGTCAGGTTCTGTCTGTAATGTGTTTTAGTAGAGAACATGTCAGGTTCTGTCTGTAATGTGTTTTAGTAGAGAACATGTCACAATGTCAGGTTCTGTCTGTAATGTGTTTTAGTAGAGAACATGTCAGGTTCTGTCTGTAATGTGTTTTAGTAGAGAACATGTCAGGTTCTGTCTGTAATGTGTTTTAGTAGAGAACATGTCACAATGTCAGGTTCTGTCTGTAATGTGTTTTAGTGGAGAGAACATGTTACAATGTCAGGTTCTGTCTGTAATGTGTTTTAGTAGAGAACATGTCAGGTTCTGTCTGTAATGTGTTTTAGTAGAGAACATGTCACAATGTCAGGTTCTGTCTGTAATGTGTTTTAGTAGAGAACATGTCACAATGTCAGGTTCTGTCTGTAATGTGTTTTAGTAGAGAACATGTCAGGTTCTGTCTGTAATGTGTTTTAGTAGAGAACATGTCAGGTTCTGTCTGTAATGTGTTTTAGTAGAGAACATGTCACAATGTCAGGTTCTGTCTGTAATGTGTTTTAGTAGAGAGAACATGTCAGGTTCTGTCTGTAATGTGTTTTAGTACAGAGAACATGTCACAATGGCAGGTTCTGTCTGTAATGTGTTTTAGTAGAGAACATGTCAGGTTCTGTCTGTAATGTGTTTTAGTAGAGAGAACATGTTACAATGTCAGGTTCTGTCTGTAATGTGTTTTAGTAGAGAACATGTCAGGTTCTGTCTGTAATGTGTTTTAGTAGAGAACATGTCACAATGTCAGGTTCTGTCTGTAATGTGTTTTAGTAGAGAACATGTCACAATGTCAGGTTCTGTCTGTAATGTGTTTTAGTAGAGAACATGTCAGGTTCTGTCTGTAATGTGTTTTAGTAGAGAACATGTCAGGTTCTGTCTGTAATGTGTTTTAGTAGAGAACATGTCAGGTTCTGTCTGTAATGTGTTTTAGTAGAGAGAACATGTCAGGTTCTGTCTGTAATGTGTTTTAGTACAGAGAACATGTCACAATGGCAGGTTCTGTCTGTAATGTGTTTTAGTAGAGAACATGTCAGGTTCTGTCTGTAATGTGTTTTAGTAGAGAGAACATGTTACAATGTCAGGTTCTGTCTGTAATGTGTTTAGTAGAGAACATGTCAGGTTCTGTCTGTAATGTGTTTTAGTAGAGAACATGTCACAATGGCAGGTTCTGTCTGTAATGTGTTTTAGTAGAGAACATGTCACAATGTCAGGTTCTGTCTGTAATGTGTTTTAGTAGAGAACATGTCAGGTTCTGTCTGTAATGTGTTTTAGTAGAGAACATGTCAGGTTCTGTCTGTAATGTGTTTTAGTAGAGAACATGTCAGGTTCTGTCTGTAATGTGTTTTAGTAGAGAACATGTCAGGTTCTGTCTGTAATGTGTTTTAGTAGAGAACATGTCACAATGTCAGGTTCTGTCTGTAATGTGTTTTAGTAGAGAGAACATGTCAGGTTCTGTCTGTAATGTGTTTTAGTACAGAGAACATGTCACAATGTCAGGTTCTGTCTGTAATGTGTTTTAGTAGAGAACATGTCAGGTTCTGTCTGTAATGTGTTTTAGTGGAGAGAACATGTAACAATGTCAGGTTCTGTCTGTAATGTGTTTTAGTAGAGAACATGTCAGGTTCTGTCTGTAATGTGTTTTAGTAGAGAACATGTCACAATGTCAGGTTCTGTCTGTAATGTGTTTTAGTAGAGAGAACATGTTACAATGTCAGGTTCTGTCTGTAATGTGTTTTAGTAGAGAACATGTCAGGTTCTGTCTGTAATGTGTTTTAGTACAGAGAACATGTCACAATGTCAGGTTCTGTCTGTAATGTGTTTTAGTAGAGAACATGTCAGGTTCTGTCTGTAATGTGTTTTAGTAGAGAACATGTCACAATGTCAGGTTCTGTCTGTAATGTGTTTTAGTAGAGAGAACATGTCAGGTTCTGTCTGTAATGTGTTTTAGTACAGAGAACATGTCACAATGTCAGGTTCTGTCTGTAATGTGTTTTAGTAGAGAACATGTCAGGTTCTGTCTGTAATGTGTTTTAGTGGAGAGAACATGTCACAATGTCAGGTTCTGTCTGTAATGTGTTTTAGTAGAGAACATGTCAGGTTCTGTCTGTAATGTGTTTTAGTAGAGAACATGTCACAATGTCAGGTTCTGTCTGTAATGTGTTTTAGTAGAGAACATGTCAGGTTCTGTCTGTAATGTGTTTTAGTAGAGAACATGTCAGGTTCTGTCTGTAATGTGTTTTAGTAGAGAACATGTCAGGTTCTGTCTGTAATGTGTTTTAGTGGAGAACATGTCAGGTTCTGTCTGTAATGTGTTTTAGTAGAGAACATGTTAGGTTCTGTCTGTAATGTGTTTTAGTAGAGAACATGTCAGGTTCTGTCTGTAATGTGTTTTAGTGGAGAACATGTCAGGTTCTGTCTGTAATGTGTTTTAGTAGAGAACATGTCACAATGTCAGGTTCTGTCTGTAATGTGTTTTAGTAGAGAACATGTCAGGTTCTGTCTGTAATGTGTTTTAGTAGAGAACATGTCACAATATCAGGTTCTGTCTGTAATGTGTTTTAGTAGAGAACATGTCAGGTTCTGTCTGTAATGTGTTTTAGTAGAGAACATGTCAGGTTCTGTCTGTAATGTGTTTTAGTAGAGAACATGTCAGGTTCTGTCTGTAATGTGTTTTAGTAGAGAACATGTCAGGTTCTGTCTGTAATGTGTTTTAGTAGAGAACATGTCAGGTTTTGTCTGTAATGTGTTTTAGTAGAGAACATGTCAGGTTCTGTCTGTAATGTGTTCTAGTAGAGAACATGTCAGGTTCTGTCTGTAATGTGTTTTAGTAGAGAACATGTCAGGTTCTGTCTGTAATGTGTTTTAGTAGAGAACATGTCACAATGTCAGGTTCTGTCTGTAATGTGTTTTAGTAGAGAACATGTCAGGTTCTGTCTGTAATGTGTTTTAGTAGAGAACATGTCACAATATCAGGTTCTGTCTGTAATGTGTTTTAGTAGAGAACATGTCAGGTTCTGTCTGTAATGTGTTTTAGTAGAGAACATGTCAGGTTCTGTCTGTAATGTGTTTTAGTAGAGAACATGTCAGGTTCTGTCTGTAATGTGTTTTAGTAGAGAACATGTCAGGTTCTGTCTGTAATGTGTTTTAGTAGAGAACATGTCAGGTTCTGTCTGTAATGTGTTTTAGTAGAGAACATGTCACAATGTCAGGTTCTGTCTGTAATGTGTTTTAGTAGAGAACATGTCACAATGTCAGGTTCTGTCTGTAATGTGTTTTAGTAGAGAAAATGTCAGGTTCTGTCTGTAATGTGTTTTAGTAGAGAACATGTCAGGTTCTGTCTGTAATGTGTTTTAGTAGAGAACATGTCAGGTTCTGTCTGTAATGTGTTTTAGTAGAGAACATGTCAGGTTCTGTCTGTAATGTGTTTTAGTAGAGAACATGTCAGGTTCTGTCTGTAATGTGTTTTAGTAGAGAACATGTCAGGTTCTGTCTGTAATGTGTTTTAGTAGAGAACATGTCAGGTTCTGTCTGTAATGTGTTTTAGTAGAGAACATGTCAGGTTCTGTCTGTAATGTGTTTTAGTAGAGAACATGTCAGGTTCTGTCTGTAATGTGTTTTAGTAGAGAACATGTAACAATGTCAGGTTCTGTCTGTAATGTGTTTTAGTAGAGAACATGTCAGGTTCTGTCTGTAATGTGTTTTAGTAGAGAACATGTCAGGTTCTGTCTGTAATGTGTTTTAGTAGAGAACATGTCAGGTTCTGTCTGTAATGTGTTTTGGTAGAGAACATGTCACAATGTCAGGTTCTGTCTGTAATGTGTTTTAGTAGAGAACATGTCAGGTTCTGTCTGTAATGTGTTTTAGTAGAGAACATGTCAGGTTCTGTCTGTAATGTGTTTTAGTAGAGAACATGTCAGGTTCTGTCTGTAATGTGTTTTAGTAGAGAACATGTCAGGTTCTGTCTGTAATGTGTTTTAGTAGAGAACATGTCAGGTTCTGTCTGTAATGTGTTTTAGTAGAGAACATGTCAGGTTCTGTCTGTAATGTGTTTTAGTAGAGAACATGTCACAATGTCAGGTTCTGTCTGTAATGTGTTTTAGTAGAGAACATGTCACAATGTCAGGTTCTGTCTGTAATGTGTTTTAGTAGAGAACATGTCACAATGTCAGGTTCTGTCTGTAATGTGTTTTAGTAGAGAACATGTCACAATGTCAGGTTCTGTCTGTAATGTGTTTTAGTAGAGAACATGTCACAATGTCAGGTTCTGTCTATAATGTGTTTTAGTAGAGAACATGTCAGGTTCTGTCTGTAATGTGTTTTAGTAGAGAGAACATGTCACAATGTCAGGTTCTGTCTGTAATGTGTTTGATTGCTTTGTCTTCGCAGGACATCAATCTGAAAACTGCTAAAAGCAACCAAGTGATGCATTTCACATTCAGGGATGATAAGCACTGGAAATTACAACAGGTACTGTGTCTCTCTGTGTCTCTCTGTGTCTCTCTGTGTCTCTCTGTGTCTCTCTGTGTCTCTCTGTGTCTCTCTGTGTCTCTCTGTGTCTCTCTGTCTCTCTGTGTGTCTCTGTGTCTCTCTCTGTGTCTGTGTCTCTCTGTGTCTCTCTGTGTCTCTCTGTCTCTGTGTCTCTCTGTGTCTCTGTCTCTGTGTCTCTCTGTGTCTCTCTGTCTCGTTTCATTTGTAATGTCATGTGCGCAAGTACAGTGAAATGCCTTTGTTGCCTCTAAACCAAGAATCATCAACTAGATTCAGTCACAACGTTTTCTTGAGAGGATGGTCGGGAGTCAGTACGAAATAAAACCAATATTTATAAGATTTCGAATTGACCGCGAGAAGCCTAAACGGATATAATATTAGATTATAATCATAATCATTTGAAACCCTGATTACATTTGGGGACATGGCCCTGCGTAGGGTGCCGTCTTTCAGATGGGACGTTAAAATGGGTGTCCTGACTCTCTGTGGTCATTCAAAATCCCATTGCATTTAATGTCAGAGTAGGGGTGTACACCCTGGAGTCATGGTGAAATACCCAACCTGGCCACATTCCTAAATTCCCATCTCTCCCTCCGATCTAATAATACTGACTCTGTCTCTCCCTCAGATCTAATAATACTGACTCTGTCCCCGTCTCAGATCTAATAATACTGACTCTGTCTCCGTCTCAGATCTAATAATACTGACTCTGTCCCTCCCTCAGATCTAATAATACTGACTCTGTCTCTCCCTCAGATCTAATAATACTGACTCTGTCTCTCCCTCAGATCTAATAATACTGACTCTGTCCCCGTCTCAGATCTAATAATACTGACTCTGTCTCTGTCTCAGATCTAATAATACTGACTCTGTCCCTCCCTCAGATCTAATAATACTGACTCTGTCCCCATCTCAGATCTAATAATACGGACTCTGTCCCTCCCTCAGATCTAATAATACTGACTCTGTCCCTCCCTCAGATCTAATAATACTGACTCTGTCCCCGTCTCAGATCTAATAATACTGACTCTGTCCCTCCCTCAGATCTAATAATACTGACTCTGTCCCCGTCTCAGATCTAATAATACTGACTCTGTCCCTCCCTCAGATCTAATAATACTGACTCTGTCCCTCCCTCAGATCTAATAATACTGACTCTGTCCCCGTCTCAGATCTAATAATACTGACTCTGTCCCTCCCTCAGATCTAATAATACTGACTCTGTCCCCGTCTCAGATCTAATAATACTGACTCTGTCCCTCCCTCAGATCTAATAATACTGACTCTGTCCCTCCCTCAGATCTAATAATACTGACTCTGTCCCTCTCTCAGATCTAATAATACTGACTCTGTCTCTCCCTCAGATCTAATAATACTGACTCTGTCCCTCCCTCAGATCTAATAATACTGACTCTGTCCCTCTCTCAGATCTAATAATACTGACCCTGTCCCTCTCTCAGATCTAATAATACTGACCCTGTCTCTCTCTCAGATCTAATAATACTGACTCTGTCCCCATCTCAGATCTAATAATACTGACTCTGTCCCTCCCTCAGATCTAATAATACTGACTCTGTCCCCATCTCAGATCTAATAATACTGACTCTGTCCCTCCCTCAGATCTAATAATACTGACTCTGTCTCTCCCTCAGATCTAATAATACTGACTCTGTCCCTCCCTCAGATCTAATAATACTGACTCTGTCTCTCCCTCCGATCTAATAATACTGACTCTGTCTCTCCCTCAGATCCAGGATGCTAGGAACCATGTGAATCAGGCTCTGCAGCTGCTGAGTGGTAGAGATGAGAGCTACCACTTTAAGACTGGGGCCGAGGTCAACAAGGTAGGAACACACACACAGCTACCACTTTAAGACTGGGGCTGAGGTCAACAAGGTAGGAACACACACACAGCTACCACTTTAAGACTGGGGCCGAGGTCAACAAGGTAGGAACACACACACAGCTACCACTTTAAGACTGGAGCTGAGGGTAATGAGGTTAGTTTCCACCAGGGAAAACAGTGATAATTACTGTCAGAAATAAACTGCTTTCTGTGTCATAGCGGAGCTAACAGATATAACAGAGCTATCAGGGAAGTGGTTTTCCTCTCTTTTCTATGTCAACATTAGACTACACTACACATCATTAGACTACACTACACACCATTAGACTACACTACACATCATTAGTCTACACTACACATCATTAGTCTACACTACACATCATTAGTCTACACTACACATCATTAGTCTACACATCATTAGTCTACACTACACACCATTAGTCTACACTACACACCATTAGTCTACACTACACACCATTAGTCTACACTACACATCATTAGTCTACACATCATTAGTCTACACTACACATCATTAGACTACACTACACATCACTAGACTACACATCATTAGTCTACACTACACATCATTAGTCTACACTACACACCATTAGACTACACATCATTAGTCTACACTACACATCATTAGTCTACACTACACATCATTAGTCTACACTACACACCATTAGTCTACACTACACACCATTAGTCTACACTACACACCATTAGTCTACACTACACACCATTAGTCTACACTACACATCATTAGTCTACACATCATTAGTCTACACTACACATCATTAGACTACACTACACATCACTAGACTACACATCATTAGTCTACACTACACATCATTAGTCTACACTACACACCATTAGACTACACTACACACCATTAGACTACACTACACACCATTAGACTACACTACACACCATTAGTCTACACTACACATCATTAGTCTACACATCATTAGACTACACTACACACCATTAGACTACACTACACACCATTAGTCTACACTACACACCATTAGTCTACACATCATTAGACTATACTACACACCATTAGACTATACTACACACCATTAGACTACACTACACACCATTAGACTACACTACACACCATTAGACTACACTACACACCATTAGTCTACACTACACATCATTAGTCTACACATCATTAGACTATACTACACACCATTAGACTATACTACACACCATTAGACTACACTACACACCATTAGACTACACTACACACCATTAGACTACACTACACACCATTAGTCTACACTACACATCATTAGTCTACACATCATTAGTCTACACAACACATCATTAGTCTACACTACACATCATTAGACTACACTACACATCATTAGTCTACACTACACA
Organism: Oncorhynchus gorbuscha; assembly: GCF_021184085.1. NCBI lineage: Eukaryota > Metazoa > Chordata > Actinopteri > Salmoniformes > Salmonidae > Oncorhynchus > Oncorhynchus gorbuscha. The sequence continues at coordinate 116,084 of NW_025745990.1, read as the reverse complement.
CCATTAGTCTACACTACACATCATTAGTCTACACTACACATCATTAGTCTACACTACACATCATTAGTCTACACTACACACCATTAGACTACACTACACACCATTAGACTACACTACACATCATTAGTCTACACATCATTAGACTACACTACACATCATTAGTCTACACTACACATCATTAGTCTACACATCATTAGTCTACACAACACATCATTAGTCTACACTACACATCATTAGACTACACTACACATCACTAGACTACACTACACATCACTAGACTACACTACACATCACTAGACTACACTACACATCATTAGACTACACTACACATCACTAGACTACACATCATTAGACTACACTACACATCACTAGACTACACTACACATCACTAGACTACACATCATTAGACTACACTACACATCATTAGACTACACTACACATCACTAGACTACACACCATTAGACTACACTACACATCATTAGACTACACTACACATCATTAGACTACACTACACATCATTAGACTACACTACACGTCATTAGACTACACATCATTAGACTACACTACACATCACTAGACTACACACCATTAGACTACACTACACATCATTAGACTACACTACACGTCATTAGACTACACATCATTAGACTACACTACACATCACTAGACTACACACCATTAGACTACACTACACATCATTAGACTACACTACACATCATTAGACTACACTACATGTCATTAGACTACACATCATTAGTCTACACTACACATCATTAGACTACACTACACATCATTAGACTACACTACACGTCATTAGACTACACATCATTAGTCTACACTACACATCATTAGACTACAACTTTGCTCCACCATGTACCCGTTCATTACCTAGAACAACTTTTCCATCCCAGAGTGCATCTCTTCATTTCCTCTATATCTCAGGTTGTATTTGTTCCCAGTTGATGACTGTAGTTGATGATGACTGATGATGTCGTTGTTGTAGCTGATGGACGCAGTGATGCTCCAGCTGACCAGGGCTCGTAACCGCCTCACCACTCCGGCAGCCATGACCCTGCCGGAGCTGGCAACCAGCGGCCTCATGGTGAGTCTCTCATAGGTTATAGGTCATAGCAGAGAAACTGGTCTCGCCGTCTACTGTATGCAATTTACATCACAATGACTCTCTCGCTCTCTGTCTCTTTCTCTCTCTCTCTCCTTCTCCAGAAAATGTTCACTCCTCCAATGCCAGGCGATGTGATGGTGAACTTCTATATCAACCTGAGTAAGCTGTGTCTGACTGTCTACCAGCTGCACGCAATGCAGCCCAACACCACCAAGGTACACAATCACAAACTCTCATGCAGATACAGTCTGCGGATCGAATCCATCCCTGAGACGACTTTCGCAAAACAAGATCACAGCTGTTAGTTCTGTAATCACATGTGGTATTGTGAAGATGCATCAGTTTGTCTACCTGTGGTGTTTCAACAGAACTTCAAGCCGTCTGGAAGCTCCGTGTTACACAACCCCGGAGCCATGTTGTAAGTTCTGCTTGATATAAGGCTTCACATCATGTCGGTCACTAACACGTTCAGATGGACTGTCTGTGGTCAGTACAGGATCTTTTCATGTCCATTTCATATCTGGTTGACGTGAAGATATTCGTGTGTCTCTAACAATACTAACTACCGTTTAATTAAATAAATAAAAATTGTCACTAGTCAGCTGCATAGTAAATTATGCTTGTTGGGTCTAACCCTGAGTCCTCTCATTTCTGAACACTTTCACACACACAGTTCCCAACTTGTTTAAACACACACAGTTCCCAACTTGATTAAACACACACAGTGCCCAACTTGATTAAACACACACAGTGCCCAACTTGTTTAAACACACACAGTGCCCAACCTGTTTAAACACACACAGTGCCCAACCTGTTTAAACACACACAGTTCCCAACCTGTTTAAACACACACAGTTCCCAACCTGTTTAAACACACACAGTTCCCAACCTGTTTAAACACACACAGTGCCCAACCTGTTTAAACACACACAGTTCCCAACCTGTTTAAACACACACAGTTCCCAACCTGTTTAAACACACACAGTGCCCAACCTGTTTAAACACACACAGTGCCCAACCTGTTTAAACACACACAGTGCCCAACCTGTTTAAACACACACAGTTCCCAACCTGTTTAAACACACACAGTTCCCAACCTGTTTAAACACACACAGTTCCCAACCTGTTTAAACACACACAGTTCCCAACCTGTTTAAACACACACAGTGCCCAACCTGTTTAAACACACACAGTGCCCAACCTGTTTAAACACACACAGTGCCCAACCTGTTTAAACACACACAGTGCCCAACCTGTTTAAACACACACAGTGCCCAACCTGTTTAAACACACACAGTGCCCAACCTGTTTAAACACACACAGTGCCCAACCTGTTTAAACACACACAGTGCCCAACCTGTTTAAACACACACAGTGCCCAACCTGTTTAAACACACACAGTTCCCAACCTGTTTAAACACACACAGTTCCCTTTCCAATACATCCAACTGCTTTCTGGTTGACCTCTTTCCCTGCTGTCTTCCCCCAGCGAGCTGAACAATGCTAAGTTTGAGGTGAGCCAGGTTCACAAGGTGGAGTGTGTTGTCCCCTGGCTCAACAACACCCTGATCTTCTTCACCATCTCGCTGCAGCTCTGTCAGCAGCTCAAGGACAAGGTGGGTGACGTCTGTGGGCAGCAGGACACTTTTTTTCCCCAACACTCCCCATTGGTCCACAGAATAAACTGAAGTGAATGAGTAGCTGCGGTATTGGCATTGATTCAGGCTGTGGGTCAGTTGGTATGAAGTAGATTGATTCAGGCTGTGGGTCAGTTGGTATGAAGTAGATTGATTCAGGCTGTGGGTCAGTTGGTATGAAGTAGATTGATTCAGGCTGTGGGTCAGTTGGTATGAAGTAGATAGATTCAGGCTGTGGGTCAGTTGGTATGAAGTAGATTGATTCAGGCTGTGGGTCAGTTGGTATGAAGTAGATTGATTCAGGCTGTGGGTCAGTTGGTATGAAGTAGATTGATTCAGGCTGTGGGTCAGTTGGTATGAAGTAGATTGATTCAGGCTGTGGGTCAGTTGGTATGAAGTAGATTGATTCAGGCTGTGGGTCAGTTGGTATGAAGTAGATTGATTCAGGCTGTGGGTCAGTTGGTATGAAGTAGATTGATTCAGGCTGTGGGTCAGTTGGTATGAAGTAGATTGATTCAGGCTGTGGGTCAGTTGGTATGAAGTAGATTGATTCAGGCTGTGGGTCAGTTGGTATGAAGTAGATTGATTCAGGCTGTGGGTCAGTTGGTATGAAGTAGATTGATTCAGGCTGTGGGTCAGTTGGTATGAAGTAGATTGATTCAGGCTGTGGGTCAGTTGGTATGAAGTAGATTGATTCAGGCTGTGGGTCAGTTGGTATGAAGTAGATTGATTCAGGCTGTGGGTCAGTTGGTATGAAGTAGATTGATTCAGGCTGTGGGTCAGTTGGTATGAAGTAGATTGATTCAGGCTGTGGGTCAGTTGGTATGAAGTAGATTGATTCAGGCTGTGGGTCAGTTGGTATGAAGTAGATTGATTCAGGCTGTGGGTCAGTTGGTATGAAGTAGATTGATTCAGGCTGTGGGTCAGTTGGTATGAAGTAGATTGATTCAGGCTGTGGGTCAGTTGGTATGAAGTAGATTGATTCAGGCTGTGGGTCAGTTGGTATGAAGTAGATTGATTCAGGCTGTGGGTCAGTTGGTATGAAGTAGATTGATTCAGGCTGTGGGTCAGTTGGTATGAAGTAGATTGATTCAGGCTGTGGGTCAGTTGGTATGAAGTAGATTGATTCAGGCTGTGGGTCAGTTGGTATGAAGTAGATTGATTCAGGCTGTGGGTCAGTTGGTATGAAGTAGATTGATTCAGGCTGTGGGTCAGTTGGTATGAAGTAGATTGATTCAGGCTGTGGGTCAGTTGGTATGAAGTAGATTGATTCAGGCTGTGGGTCAGTTGGTATGAAGTAGATTGATTCAGGCTGTGGGTCAGTTGGTATGAAGTAGATTGATTCAGGCTGTGGGTCAGTTGGTATGAAGTAGATTGATTCAGGCAGTGGGTCAGTTGGTATGAAGTAGATTGATTCAGGCTGTGGGTCAGTTGGTATGAAGTAGATTGATTCAGGCTGTGGGTCAGTTGGTATGAAGTAGATTGATTCAGGCTGTGGGTCAGTTGGTATGAAGTAGATTGATTCAGGCTGTGGGTCAGTTGGTATGAAGTAGATTGATTCACCTTGTTCAAGTGTGTCTGTAAACTAAAGAAATGTCCGACTCAGAAAAGAGAAGACTGGGAGAGCTGTTTGGCTTCTGTGAAGATGTTCTAAATGGTATTATTGTAATTTTATTTTATTTTAACTAGGCAGTGTAGCCTAGTGGTTAGAGCGTTGGACTCGTAACCGGAAGGTTGCAAGTTCAAACCCCGAGCTGACATGGTACAAATCTGTCGTTCTGCTCCTGAACAGGCAGTTAACCAACTGTTCCTAGGCCGTCATTGAAAATAAGAATTTGTTCTTAACTGACTTGCCTAGTTAAATAAAGGTAAAAAATAAAAACCAAATTCTTATTTTCAATGACGGCCTAGGAACAGTGGGTTAACTGCCTGTTCAGGGGCAGAACGACAGATTTGTACCTTGTCAGCTCAGGGGTTTGAACTTGCAACCTTCCGGTTCGAGTCCAACGCTCTAACCACTAGGCTACCCTGCCACCTCTACACTCTAACCACTAGGCTACCCTGCCGCCTCTACACTCTAACCACTAGGCTACCCTGCCACCTCTACACTCTAACCACTAGACTACCCTGCCGCCCCTACACTCTAACCACTAGGCTACCTGCCGCCCCTACACTCTAACCACTAGGCTACCCTGCCGCCTCTACATTCTAACCACTAAGCTACCCTGCCGCCTCTACACTCTAACCACTAGGCTACCCTGCCACCTCTACACTCTAACCACTAGGCTACCCTGCCACCTCTACACTCTAACCACTAGGCTACCCTGCCACCTCTACACTCTAACCACTAGGCTACCCTGCCGCCTCTACACTCTAACCACTAGGCTACCCTGCCGCCTCTACACTCTAACCACTAGGCTACCCTGCCGCCTCTACACTCTAACCACTAGGCTACCCTTCCGCCTCTACACTCTAACCACTAGGCTACCCTGCCTAGTTAAAATAAAATCAAATCTAAATCGACTGAGAAGCAGAGAAGTTGTGGCGTATATCCCAGAAAACCATCAAACTGAAAGCTTATGTGCAACACAAAGCCAAGGCACTTCTTTAGTGATCTATATTATAAAGCCTTTATTATATTGGCTCACATTAACTGGATTTTCCTCCTCTTCCTCCTTCTAGATTTCCGTCTTCTCTAGTTTCTGGAACTACCGACCGTACTAACCTCCTGCAGCTAGCTGACCGTCAGAATGCCTTGGTGTTCTAAACCTCCTGCAGCTAGCTGACCGTCAGAATGCCTAGGAGTTCTAAACCTCCTGCAGCTAGCTCACCGTCAGAATGCCTAGGTGTTCTAAACCTCCTGCAGCTAGCTCACCGTCAGAATGCCTAGGTGTTCTAACCTCCTGCAGCTAGCTGACCGTCAGAATGCCTAGGTGTTCTAAACCTCCTGCAGCTAGCTCACCATCAGAATGCCTAGGAGTTCTAACCTCCTGCAGCTAGCTGACCGTCAGAATGCCTAGGTGTTCTAACCTCCTGCAGCTAGCTGACCGTCAGAATGCCTAGGTGTTCTAACCTCCTGCAGCTAGCTGACCGTCAGAATGCCTTGGTGTTCTAAACCTCCTGCAGCTAGCTGACCGTCAGAATGCCTAGGGGTTCTAACCTCCTGCAGCTAGCTGACCGTCAGAATGCCTAGGGGTTCTAACCTCCTGCAGCTAGCTGACCGTCAGAATGCCTAGGTGTTCTAACCTCCTGCAGCTAGCTGACCGTCAGAATGCCTAGGTGTTAGCTGACCGTCAGAATGCCTAGGTGTTCTAACCTCCTGCAGCTAGCTGACCATCAGAATGCCTAGGTGTTCTAACCTCCTGCAGCTAGCTGACCGTCAGAATGCCTAGGTGTTCTAACCTCCTGCAGCTAGCTGACCGTCAGAATGCCTAGGTGTTAGCTGACCGTCAGAATGCCTAGGTGTTCTAACCTCCTGCAGCTAGCTGACCGTCAGAATGCCTAGGTGTTCTAACCTCCTGCAGCTAGCTGACCGTCAGAATGCCTAGGTGTTCTAACCTCCTGCAGCTAGCTGACCGTCAGAATGCCTAGGTGTTCTAACCTCCTGCAGCTAGCTGACCGTCAGAATGCCTCGGTGTTCTAACCTCCTGCAGCTAGCTGACCGTCAGAATGCCTAGGTGTTCTAACCTCCTGCAGCTAGCTGACCGTCAGAATGCCTCGGTGTTCTAAACTCCTGCAGCTAGCTGACCGTCAGAATGCCTAGGTGTTCTAACCTCCTGCAGCTAGCTGACCGTCAGAATGCCTCGGTGTTCTGTCCAAATCCTTCACACAAACCAACCCAGATAAAAGGGATGTCTTGAAAATATTGTCTGAATTGAAGTGTGTTTTGTTTGTATAATTTACAGGAGAACAGCCGGATCAAAGTCCATATACATTACCAGTGTTTAGTATTCCAGGGTTTAGGACCCTTCCATGTGTTACAGCTGCTTTAATTCAGTCCCAAATCAACCCCTAACCCCTAGACTACACTCCCTACTTGTGAAGAAAGTATAGGACTAAGCAATATGGTGGGGCTACTACCATATCTATCCAATACATTCAGTGTTTCCCCTAGATGGGGGTCGTTAGCGCAATGACTAGAAGTCTATGGGAATGAATATAGGGGAAACACTGCATGACTAGAAGTCTATGGGAATGAATATAGGGGAAACACTGCATGACTAGAAGTCTATGGGAATGAATATAGGGGAAACACTGCATTCTGATCTAGACAAGTTGGGACTCGGGGTTGATTTAGGATTGGGTGCATGTATCTCACGGTGTGTCATCTGTTGTATAGTACAAACTAACTAGGACCTCCCTGTTGTATAGTACTAACTAACTAGGACCTCCCTGTTGTATAGTACTAACTAACTAGGACCTCCCTGTTGTATAGTACTAACTAACTAGGACCTCCCTGTTGTATAGTACAAACTAACTAGGACCTCCCTGTTGTATAGTACAAACTAACTAGGACCTCCCTGTTGTATAGTACAAACTAACTAGGACCTCCCTGTTGTATAGTACTAACTAACTAGGACCTCCCTGTTGTATAGTACTAACTAACTAGGACCTCCCTGTTGTATAGTACTAACTAACTAGGACCTCCCTGTTGTATAGTACAAACTAACTAGGACCTCCCTGTTGTATAGTACAAACTAACTAGGACCTCCCTGTTGTATAGTACAAACTAACTAGGACCTCCCTGTTGTATAGTACAAACTAACTAGGACCTCCCTGTTGTATAGTACAAACTAACTAGGACCTCCCTGTTGTATAGTACAAACTAACTAGGACCTCCCTGTTGTATAGTACTAACTAACTAGGACCTCCCTGTTGTATAGTACTAACTAACTAGGACCTCCCTGTTGTATAGTACTAACTAACTAGGACCTCCCTGTTGTATAGTACTAACTAACTAGGACCTCCCTGTTGTATAGTACTAACTAACTAGGACCTCCCTGTTGTATAGTACTAACTAACTAGGACCTCCCTGTTGTATAGTACTAACTAACTAGGACCTCCCTGTTGTATAGTACTAACTAACTAGGACCTCCCTGTTGTATAGTACTAACTAACTAGGACCTCCCTGTTGTATAGTACTAACTAACTAGGACCTCCCTGTTGTATAGTACTAACTAACTAGGACCTCCCTGTTGTATAGTACTAACTAACCTCCCTAGGACCTCCCTGTTGTATAGTACTAACTAACTAGGACCTCCCTGTTGTATAGTACTAACTAACTAGGACCTCCCTGTTGTATAGTACCTCCCTGTTAACTAACTAGGACCTCCCTGTTGTATAGTACTAACTAACTAGGACCTCCCTGTTGTATAGTACTAACTAACTAGGACCTCCCTGTTGTATAGTACTGAACTAACTAGGACCTCCCTGTTGTATAGTACTAACTAACTAGGACCTCCCTGTTGTATAGTACTAACTAACTAGGACCTCCCTGTTGTATAGTACTAACTAACTAGGACCTCCCTGTTGTATAGTACTAACTAACTAGGACCTCCCTGTTGTTAGTACTAACTAACTAGGACCTCCCTGTTGTATAGTACTAACTAACTAGGACCTCCCTGTTGTATAGTACTAACTAACTAGGACCTCCCTGTTGTTGTATAGGACCTCCCTGTTGTATAGTACTAACTAACTAGGACCTCCCTGTTGTATAGTACTAACTAACTAGGACCTCCCTGTTGTATAGTACTAACTAACTAGGACCTCCCTGTTGTATAGTACTAACTAACTAGGACCTCCCTGTTGTATAGTACTAACTAACTAGGACCTCCCTGTTGTATAGTACTAACTAACTAGGACCTCCCTGTTGTATAGTACTAACTAACTAGGACCTCCCTGTTGTATAGTACTAACTAACTAGGACCTCCCTGACCTCCCTGTTGTATAGTACTAACTAACTAGGACCTCCCTGTTGTATAGTACTAACTAACTAGGACCTCCCTGTTGTATAGTACTAACTAACTAGGACCTCCCTGTTGTATAGTACTAACTAACTAGGACCTCCCTGTTGTATAGTACTAACTAACTAGGACCTCCCTGTTGTATAGTACTAACTAACTAGGACCTCCCTGTTGTATAGTACTAACTAACTAGGACCTCCCTGTTGTATAGTACTAACTAACTAGGACCTCCCTGTTGTATAGTACTAGGACCTCCCTAGTACTAACTAACTAGGACCTCCCTGTTGTATAGTACTAACTAACTAGGACCTCCCTGTTGTATAGTACTAACTAACTAGGACCTCCCTGTTGTATAGTACTAACTAACTAGGACCTCCCTGTTGTATAGTACTAACTAACTAGGACCTCCCTGTTGTATAGTACTAACTAACTAGGACCTCCCTGTTGTATAGTACTAACTAACTAGGACCTCCCTGTTGTATAGTACTAACTAACTAGGACCTCCCTGTTGTATAGTACTAACTAACTAGGACCTCCCTGTTGTATAGTACTAACTAACTAGGACCTCCCTGTTGTATAGTACTAACTAACTAGGACCTCCCTGTTGTATAGTACTAACTAACTAGGACCTCCCTACTAACCCTAGGACCTCCCTGTTGTATAGTACTAACTAACTAGGACCTCCCTGTTGTATAGTACTAACTAACTAGGACCTCCCTGTTGTATAGTACTAACTAACTAGGACCTCCCTGTTGTATAGTACTAACTAACTAGGACCTCCCTGTTGTATAGTACTAACTAACTAGGACCTCCCTGTTGTATAGTACTAACTAACTAGGACCTCCCTGTTGTATAGTACTAACTAACTAGGACCTCCCTGTTGTATAGTACTAACTAACTAGGACCTCCCTGTTGTATAGTACTAACTAACTAGGACCTCCCTGTTGTATAGTACTAACTAACTAGGACCTCCTGTTGTATAGTACTAACTAACTAGGACCTCCCTGTTGTATAGTACTAACTAACTAGGACCTCCCTGTTGTATAGTACTAACTAACTAGGACCTCCCTGTTGTATAGTACTAACTAACTAGGACCTCCCTGTTGTATAGTACTAACTAACTAGGACCTCCCTGTTGTATAGTACTAACTAACTAGGACCTCCCTGTTGTATAGTACTAACTAACTAGGACCTCCCTGTTGTATAGTACTAACTAACTAGGACCTCCCTGTTGTATAGTACTAACTAACTAGGACCTCCCCCTAACTAACTAGGACCTCCCTGTTGTATAGTACTAACTAACTAGGACCTCCCTGTTGTATAGTACTAACTACTAGTACTAACTAACTAGGACCTCCCTGTTGTATAGTACTAACTAACTAGGACCTCCCTGTTGTATAGTACTAACTAGGACCTCCCTGTTGTATAGTACTAACTAACTAGGACCTCCCTGTTGTATAGTACTAACTAACTAGGACCTCCCTGTTGTATAGTACTAACTAACTAGGACCTCCCTGTTGTATAGTACTAACTAACTAGGACCTCCCTGTTGTATAGTACTAACTAACTAGGACCTCCCTGTTGTATAACTAACTAACTAGGACCTCCCTGTTGTATAGTACTAACTAACTAGGACCTCCCTGTTGTATAGTACTAACTAACTAGGACCTCCCTGTTGTATAGGACCTCCCTGTTGTATAGTACTAACTAACTAGTACTAACTAACTAGGACCTCCCTGTTGTATAGTACTAACTAACTAGGACCTCCCTGTTGTATAGTACTAACTAACTAGGACCTCCCTGTTGTATAGTACTAACTAACTAGGACCTCCCTGTTGTATAGTACTAACTAACTAGGACCTCCCTGTTGTATAGTACTAACTAACTAGGACCTCCCTGTTGTATAGTACTAACTAACTAGGACCTCCCTGTTGTATAGTACCTCCCTAACTAACTAGGACCTCCCTGTTGTATAGTACTAACTAACTAGGACCTCCCTGTTGTATAGTACTAACTAACTAGGACCTCCCTGTTGTATAGTACTAACTAACTAGGACCTCCCTGTTGTATAGTACTAACTAACTAGGACCTCCCTGTTGTATAGTACTAACTAACTAGGACCTCCCTGTTGTATAGTACTAACTAACTAGGACCTCCCTGTTGTATAGTACTAACTAACTAGGACCTCCCTGTATGTATAGTACTAACTAACTAGGACCTCCCTGTTGTATAGTACTAACTAACTAGGACCTCCCTGTTGTATAGTACTAACTAACTAACTAGGACCTCCCTGTTGTATAGTACTAACTAACTAGGACCTCCCTGTTGTATAGTACTAACTAACTAGGACCTCCCTGTTGTATAGTACTAACTAACTAGGACCTCCCTGTTGTATAGTACTAACTAACTAGGACCTCCCTGTTGTATAGTACTAACTAACTAGGACCTCCCTGTTGTATAGTACTAACTAACTAGGACCTCCCTGTTGTATAGTACTAACTAACTAGGACCTCCCTGTTGTATAGTACTAACTAACTAGGACCTCCCTGTTGTATAGTACTAACTAACTAGGACCTCGTTATGAATCAATGTGTTGTTGTTTTAGTCTGAAACACTTCTCTTGTTACTGAATACTAACGTTCCTCCTTTCCACACAGTTATTTTTAATTTTAATGTATGGTTTATTTGGGTAGGGACCGATACAAACACATAGTCTTCTCCTACACGGTTCCAGCATCTACAGTTAATGAGTAACCAGGCCAGCTTGGTTTGCTCAGCAGTGTGAAAAAGGTATTGGAAACTAAATTTGTCAAGCAGATTGTGGTAAACGCCCTGGATAAGAGCGTCTGCTAAATGACTTAAATGTAAACCATAGTAGTATACGTGTGTGACATGAAACAGTTACCGTGACTCTTCATAGTGAAATGAACTTGTAGGGTTTCTGACTCTCTATATTCCTTGGAATAATGCTTTTATGTCAAAGTGTAAAGGGAAACTGACATTCCCAGCTTTTGAAGAGTAAACATTCATGCCTCCTCGGCGCTTATAAGCTGTTATTCATTTTTGTATCAGTTAATTTTACTGTTTTGTTAATGTTTTTATTTATTCAATCGTTTTATTTTTGCACTTGTTACTTTGCCTTTGATTCCCTGTGAAGTGAAGATCCATTCCAATGTTGAACAAACATAATTATTACTGCAAGTGTTTTAAAATCTATTTAGAGATGTGTACATGTATATGTTGTGCACCATATGATCTATTATATGTGCAATAAAGAGATGTTATACAGGAGTGTTCGGTCAGTCAATCAGGACAGATTCAATACAAAATGATTTAATCATTTGAATGAGTACATTGGAATGTACATGTTTCAACATTGAATTATGTTGTTAATATAATTAAAGTCATTGAATCAATACTACTACATTATCTATCGTTCCTCATGAAGTACAAAGCGTTGATTCCACTACACAAAAGAGTTGGTGCCTAGTTTTTCATGAACCGTTAGTGAAAGCCCTTTAATCTTCTGGTTGTGACTGTTTTCACCTTGCTCTCCTATCTGGCGTCCTAGCAACAACCGATAGCCGTGCAGGGAACACGTAAACAAACTGATTCATATGACCTCCAATGACTTTCCACCATTAGACGGCAGCTAAACCGGGTTACCACAACATTTTCCAACAGTCAAAAGTAAATAGATGGAACCAGAATGAAAACAAGTTACACAACTCTTGGTTTGGCACACAGATTAAAAGTGCAGATTTTAAAGTGCATCGGAAAAAAAATATTATAAAAAGGACTAATCAATTTAAGTGTTGTCATTGTGGAATCTTCTATTCTGTTCCAAGTTCCTTTCAGGTCTCCATTCCAAAGTTTTCATGACCCACTTTGTGTCTTCTCGGCTGTTGGGAAACACACAGAGAGAGAGAGAGGAGGGGAAATCATGCATCTTTCAACACATCTTTATTCAGAGGAAATGCAGTGAACGTTTGTCTGACACAGACTCCTTGATACAGCCATGTTAAATCTGGTCACACTATAACAGACCCTCTTGTCTGACACAGACTCCTTGATACAGCCATGTTAAATCTGGCCACACTAAAACAGACCCTCTTGTCTGACACAGACTCCTTGATACAGCCATGTTAAATCTGGCCACACTAAAACAGACCCTCTTGTCTGACACAGACTCCTTGATACAGCCATGTTAAATCTGGTCACACTATAACAGACCCTCTTGTCTGACACAGACTCCTTGATACAGCCATGTTAAATCTGGTCACACTATAACAGACCCTCTTGTCTGACACAGACTCCTTGATACAGCCATGTTAAATCTGGTCACACTATAACAGACCCTCTTGTCTGACACAGACTCCTTGATACAGCCATGTTAAATCTGGTCACACTAAAACAGACCCTCTTGTCTGACACAGACTCCTTGATACAGCCATGTTAAATCTGGTCACACTATAACAGACCCTCTTGTCTGACACAGACTCCTTGATACAGCCATGTTAAATCTGGTCACACTATAACAGACCCTCTTGTCTGACACAGACTCCTTGATACAGCCATGTTAAATCTGGTCACACTATAACAGACCCTCTTGTCTGACACAGACTCCTTGATACAGCCATGTTAAATCTGGCCACACTATAACAGACCCTCTTGTCTGACACAGACTCCTTGATACAGCCATGTTAAATCTGGTCACACTATAACAGACCCTCTTGTCTGACACAGACTCCTTGATACAGCCATGTTAAATCTGGTCACACTATAACAGACCCTCTTGTCTGACACAGACTCCTTGATACAGCCATGTTAAATCTGGTCACACTATAACAGACCCTCTTGTCTGACACAGACTCTTTGATACAGCCATGTTAAATCTGGTCACACTAAAACAGACCCTCTTGTCTGACACAGACTCCTTGATACAGCCATGTTAAATCTGGCCACACTATAACAGACCCTCTTGTCTGACACAGACTCCTTGATACAGCCATGTTAAATCTGGTCACACTATAACAGACCCTCTTGTCTGACACAGACTCCTTGATACAGCCATGTTAAATCTGGTCACACTATAACAGACCCTCTTGTCTGACACAGACTCCTTGATACAGCCATGTTAAATCTGGTCACACTATAACAGACCCTCTTGTCTGACACAGACTCTTTGATACAGCCATGTTAAATCTGGTCACACTAAAACAGACCCTCTTGTCTGACACAGACTCCTTGATACAGCCATGTTAAATCTGGTCACACTATAACAGACCCTCTTGTCTGACACAGACTCCTTGATACAGCCATGTTAAATCTGGTCACACTATAACAGACCCTCTTGTCTGACACAGACTCTTTGATACAGCCATGTTCAATCTGGTCACACTATAACAGACCCTCTTGTCTGACACAGACTCTTTGATACAGCTATGTTAAATCTGGTCACACTAAAACAGACCCTCTTGTCTGACACAGACTCCTTGATACAGCCATGTTAAATCTGGTCACACTATAACAGACCCTCTTGTCTGACACAGACTCCTTGATACAGCCATGTTAAATCTGGTCACACTATAACAGACCCTCTTGTCTGACACAGACTCCTTGATACAGCCATGTTAAATCTGGTCACACTATAACAGACCCTCTTGTCTGACACAGACTCCTTGATACAGCCATGTTAAATCTGGTCACACTATAACAGACCCTCTTGTCTGACACAGACTCCTTGATACAGCCATGTTAAATCTGGTCACACTATAACAGACCCTCTTGTCTGACACAGACTCCTTGATACAGCCATGTTAAATCTGGTCACACTATAACAGACCCTCTTGTCTGACACAGACTCCTTGATACAGCCATGTTAAATCTGGTCACACTATAACAGACCCTCTTGTCTGACACAGACTCCTTGATACAGCCATGTTAAATCTGGGACCGGGCTATAGAAACCAACAGATCTGACACCAGTCTATAGAAACCAACAGATCTGACACCAGGCTATAGATACCAACAGATCTGGGACCAGGCTATAGATACCAACAGATCTGAGACCGGGCTATAGAAACCAACAGATCTGAGACCAGACTATAGATACCAACAGATCTGGGACCGGGCTATAGATACCAACAGATCTGAGACCGGGCTATAGAAACCAACAGATCTGGGACCAGGCTATAGAAACCAACAGATCTGACACCAGTCTATAGAAACCAACAGATCTGGGACCAGGCTATAGAAACCAACAGATCTGACACCAGTCTATAGAAACCAACAGATCTGACACCAGTCTATAGAAACCAACAGATCTGACACCAGTCTATAGAAACCAACAGATCTGAGACCGGGCTATAGATACCAACAGATCTGAGACCGGGCTATAGAAACCAACAGATCTGGGACCAGGCTATAGAAACCAACAGATCTGACACCAGTCTATAGAAACCAACAGATCTGACACCAGTCTATAGAAACCAACAGATCTGGGACCAGGCTATAGAAACCAACAGATCTGGGACCAGGCTATAGAAACCAACAGATCTGGGACCGGGCTATAGAAACCAACAGATCTGGGACCAGGCTATAGATACCAACAGATCTGGGACCGGGCTATAGAAACCAACAGATCTGAGACCGGGCTATAGATACCAACAGATCTGAGACCGGGCTATAGAAACCAACAGATCTGAGACCGGGCTATAGATACCAACAGATCTGAGACCGGGCTATAGAAACCAACAGATCTGAGACCGGGCTATAGATACCAACAGATCTGACACCAGGCTATAGAAACCAACAGATCTGACACCAGTCTATAGAAACCAACAGATCTGAGACCAGGCTATAGATACCAACAGATCTGACACCAGTCTATAGAAACCAACAGATCTGACACCAGTCTATAGAAACCAACAGATCTGAGACCAGGCTATAGATACCAACAGATCTGAGACCGGGCTATAGAAACCAACAGATCTGGGACCAGGCTATAGATACCAACAGATCTGGGACCGGGCTATAGAAACCAACAAATCTGACACCAGTCTATAGAAACCAACAGATCTGGGACCAGGCTATAGATATCAACAGATCTGAGACCGGGCTATAGAAACCAACAAATCTGACACCAGTCTATAGAAACCAACAGATCTGGGACCAGGCTATAGATATCAACAGATCTGAGACCGGGCTATAGATACCAACAGATCTGAGACCGGGCTATAGAAACCAACAGATCTGGGACCAGGCTATAGATACCAACAGATCTGGGACCAGGCTCCAGATACCAACAGATCTGGGACCAGGCTATAGATACCAACAGATCTGAGACCAGGCTATATACACCACACATTTCTCACAGAAACAGGCCATTACATTTTATTGAGTGATTGCTACATTACCTGTTCATCACAGCAGCAGCAGCAACAGCATCGGATCAGAACCAGGACAACAAGCAGCAGAACCATGCCTGAAAGGATGAAGGTGGACAGTCAATTGTGTACGTGTGTGTGTGTGTGTGTGTGTGTGTGTGTGTGTGTGTGTGTGTGTGTGTGTGTGTGTGTGTGTGTGTGTGTGTGTGTGTGTGTGTGTGTGTGTGTGTGTGTGTGTGTGTGTGTGTGTGTGTGTGTGTGTGTGTGTGTGTGTATTCCTACCGATGAAGATAAAGAAGACAGCGAAGGAGGCGATGTCCCAGTCAGACTGGAACAGCTGTTTAGACTGCAGTCTGGACACCACATCTGTAAACTGATCCTTAAACTCTTCCTGTAGGCTCCTCTGGTCCATGGCTACAGCTGGGCTAGAATTAGTCTCAGTAAGGGTTCACACTCTGGAGAAGAACAGTAGAGGGTTTATTATGATTATAAAATACAGGACCCACTGGGAGAAGAGATGTGATTCTGATATAGACCACAAGGTTTCTCTGGTCCATAACTGTACCAGTCAGGGTTAGTACAGGACCCACTGGGAGAAGAGACGTGTGGTAATTCTCTATAGACAAGTACAATGCACCTGACTGGCTGACTATGTCGGTCTATAAAGTAGGCCTAAAATATACAAACCAATATGTTATTTCATTGTAAGGGAGATCATGCTGCATTTTGAATGTACCTCATAAACTGGATCAGAGTTCGGCGTACCTGCTCTGCCCTAGACACAGTACGCTGCCCTAGACACAGTACGCTGCCCTAGACACAGTACGCTGCCCTAGACACAGTACGCTGCCCTAGACACAGTACGCTGCCCTAGACACAGTACTTTCACATAGACTACTATGATGAGATATAGATCAACTAGCCAAATACAGACTCTATTTTACATCTAAAAATGACAATATTTGCTTTTAACTTCTTTAACACAAGACCAACATCATTATCGTTAGTGTTTGACTGACTGTGACATCTTGATGAATTACAGCCTCAGACTTTCACTTTTAAAGAATATTCCAAGATGACCTATATATCTGACTTCACTTGAACATAAACAACTACAGTAAACTCGTATTTTCGGTAGTAATCAAACACGTTTCTACATATTTTTCCGAAGTTCATTGTACCTGTAACTCGAACAAGCTCCTGTTTTTTGTTCTCTCTTCTTCCGGGTACCTGCCCGACTGACGCACCTGTCGCCGTGTGAGTCACTGTACACTGATTTGCATGGGGCAAGGGTAGGTCGTTTGAATCCTGCTTCATTTCCTCCGAGTAGATAATAATAATAATATATGCCATTTGGCAGACGCTTTTATCCAAAGCGACTTACAGTCATGTGTGCATACATTCTACGTATGGGTGGTCCCGGGGATCGAACCCACTACCCTGGCGTTACAAGCGCCATGCTCTACCAATAGATCTAAAGGTGTCTCGTGATCATGGACTTGCCGTATGTGAGAGATACTGCCAGTCGTTTCCACCATCGCTCTTGGCCATGTCTTTTCAAACGAAACGTTTATGATGTGACTGGAGGAAATGAAGTCAGAACAATTCATATGTGTGACGCATGTATATAAAACTATCATTTGTCATAGCTACATTTCTGTTTTCATTGCAGTAAATTATAAATTTATTTTTTTCTATAGTAAACCAGCTGATTTACATTATTCAAAGGAATAGCAATATTGTGTCAGGTTGAGTTGCGGTCATATGATGTGTTGTAGTAACATATTAGTTCCGTATGAGGCGCTGTTACTTTCCCGGCTTCTCATTTTCCGTTTTTCACCTCTGATGCATTGTTTACGTGGAAGTGAGTTTCGCTCCGTCTTCCGGGTTGTAAGATCCTTCAGGTTGGCATTTCGCTTACAGTGAATCTCAGCTGCGATGGCCGTGGTTCCTGCTCAATCTCTCCGGGTTTCGGATATCCGAGACCCGACGGTTCTGTTCGAGCGGTACAACACCGAGGAGATACGCGGCATCGAGCGGAAAGTCCGCGCAGAGATCGAGCACAAGAAGGAGGAACTTCGTCAGATGGTGGGCGAGCGGTACCGCGATTTGATCGACGCCGCCGACACCATCGGAGAGATGCGTCAGTGTTCGGAGAGCGTAGTTACGTCCATCCAGGACATGCACCGCTATTGCCACAAGCTGAAACAGGGAAAAGCGTTCCCCAAAGCAACAGCAAAGAAGAGGTATGTGGCTCCACTGTGAAGCTAACGAGCGGTGGTGATGGCTAACTAGTTCTGTTGATTTAGATAGCAAACTGTTCTGCAGAATACCATTCCCCGATCCCTTCTGGACGGTTTGTGATGTGCGATTAGACTCCGACAGGTTCCACCCGCTGTGAGATGAATGGTATATGTCATTGATGGGTATATCTGGGTTTCAATATCTACTACACCCTATATATCTGTGTGATTGTCTCTCTGCCCGTCCCTTTATTTATGTATGTAATGTAGCCTGTCTCAGGCCAGCTCTCCCATCAAGTCACAGGAGAGGTTCTACACCATGGCCTCTCAGATCAATCACTGTGTATCCCTGTGATTCTCTCTCTCGCTCTCTCTCTCTCTCTCTCTCTCTCGCTCTCTCTCTCTCTCTCTCTTTTTTTCAGGTCCAGAGGCAGTCCCAGGAGTGGTTCTACACCTTGGCCTCTCAGATCAATCACTGTGTATCCCTGTGATTCTCTCTCTCTCTTCACACCAGGTCCAGAGGCAGTCCCAGGAGAAGTTCTACACCATGGCCTCTCAGATCAATCACTGTGTATCCCTGTGATTCTCTCTCTCTCTTCACACCAGGTCCAGAGGCAGTCCCAGGAGAAGTTCTACACCATGGCCTCTCAGATCAATCACTGTGTATCCCTGTGATTCTCTCTCTCTCTTCACACCAGGTCCAGAGGCAGTCCCAGGAGAAGTTCTACACTATGGCCTCTCAGATCAATCACTGTGTATCCCTGTGATTCTCTCTCTCTCTTCACACCAGGTCCAGAGGCAGTCCCAGGAGAAGTTCTACACTATGGCCTCTCAGATCAATCACTGTGTATCCCTGTGATTCTCTCTCTCTCTTCACACCAGGTCCAGAGGCAGTCCCAGGAGAAGTTCTACACTATGGCCTCTCAGATCAATCACTGTGTATCCCTGTGATTCTCTCTCTTCTTCACACCAGGTCCAGAGGCAGTCCCAGGAGAAGTTCTACACTATGGCCTCTCAGATCAATCACTGTGTATCCCTGTGATTCTCTCTCTCTTCACACCAGGTCCAGAGGCAGTCCCAGGAGAAGTTCTACACTATGGCCTCTCAGATCAATCACTGTGTATCCCTGTGATTCTCTCTCTCTCTCTCTCTCTCTCTCTCTCTCTCTCTCTCTCTCTCTCTCTTCACACCAGGTCCAGAGGCAGTCCCAGGAGAAGTTCTACACCATGGCCTCTCAGATCAAGCTGCTGCTGGAGATCCCAGAGAGGATCTGGAGTTCCATGGAGGCCTCTCAGTACCTGCAGGCAAAGACACTTATTACTAAGACAGTGGACTGTTAGCATTTCCCATAGGAAGACACGGCATACTTAGCCATCGTTGCTAATACTAGCCGGGCATGGCCAATGATGTATGTAAACCCACATTATAGGGCACTGCTAATGCTAACGAGCTAACTCTTGGTTTAATGGACACTCCTGACCAGCCAACCGATATTTAATTTCAGAATTGGTTCAAATTAGGTTACGGTCAGTTTTAGAGTTTGGGTAGTCGGGCTGTCAATGGGATGCTGGTCAGAAAAGCCCTTATAGCCTCTCCCTGGTTTTACCACCCTCTTTGCTGCAGGCCACACGGCTCTACCTGCTCTGCTGCCACCTGCACAGACAGCTCCACCTGGAGGCTGGAGGACCACAGTACAGCCCCGTCCTCGCCCGCTTCCCCATCCTGGTCAGGCAGGTGGCTGCTGCTGGACACTTCAGGTGAATGTCATCGTGATGTCATTTTGGATGAGGGAGACTATTATCAAATCTGGATTTTCTGTGAAATTGAAGAGCCTACCTCAGCAGGGCGAGGAGCACCACGTTCAATATAGGAGCACCACGTTCAATATAGGAGCACCAGGTTCAATATAGGAGCACCACGTTCAATATAGGAGCACCAGGTTCAATATAGGAGCACCAGGTTCAATATAGGAGCACCACGTTCAATATAGGAGCACCACGTTCAATATAGGAGCACCACGTTCAATATAGGAGCACCACGTTCAATATAGGAGCACCACGTTCAATATAGGAGCACCACGTTCAATATAGGAGCACCACGTTCAATATAGGAGCACCACGTTCAATATAGGAGCACCACGTTCAATATAGGAGCACCACGTTCAATATAGGAGCACCACGTTCAATATAGGAGCACCACGTTCAATATAGGAGCACCACGTTCAATATAGGAGCACCACGTTCAATATAGGAGCACCACGTTCAATATAGGAGCACCACGTTCAATATAGGAGCACCACGTTCAATATAGGAGCACTCTCTCTCTCTCTTCTACCCCCCTCCCAGGTCCACCATTTTGCTGGACAGTAAGTGGGTCCTGCGTGGTCGGGCGGTGTCTGACCAAGCCATCGCTGAGGCCCTAGTGTCCACCATGCTCCTCGAGGACAGCTCTCCACGTCAGGCTCTGGCTGACTTCCTCCTGGCTAGGAAGGCCTCTATCCAACAGCTACTCAACCAGCCACAGCATGGTACTAGTATATACCACTGTACCACAATACAATACCACACATACTTCCTACACAATACAACCAGCCACAGCATGGTACTAGTATATACCACTGTACCACAATACAATACCACACATACTTCCTACACAATACAACCAGCCACAACATGGTACTAGTATATACCACTGTACCACAATACAATACCACACATACTTCCTACACAATACAACCAGCCACAGCATGGTACTAGTATATACCACTGTACCACAATACAATACCACACATACTTCCTACACAATACAACCAGCCACAGCATGGTACTAGTATATACCACTGTACCACAATACAATACCACACAACACAATACAACACAACACAACACAACACAACATCCTACACAACACAACATCCTACACAACACAACACAATACAACACAACACAATACAACACAATACAATCCTACAATACAACACAACATACACAATACAACACAACATCCTACACAATACAACACAATACAACACAATACAACACAACACAACACAACACAACACAACACAACACAACACAACACAACACAACACAACACAACACAACACAACACACTACACTACACTACACTACACTACACTACACTACACTACACTACACTACACTACACTACACTACACTACACTACACTACACTACACTACAATACAATACAATACAATACAATACAATACAACACAACACAACATCCTACACAACATCCTACACAACATCCTACACAATACAACACAATACAATACAACACAATACAACACAATACAACACAACACAATACAACACAATACAACACAATACAACACAATACAACACAATACAACATCCTACACAATACAACACAATACAACACAATACAACACAATACAACACAATACAACATCCTACACAATACAACACAATACAACACAATACAACACAATACAACACAATACAACACAATACAACACAATACAACACAATACAACACAATACAACACAACACAACACAACACAATACAACACAACACAATACAATACAACACAACACAATACAATACAATACAACACAATACAATACAACACTACAACACTACAACACAACACAACACTACAACACAACACAACACAATACAACACAACATCCTACACAATACAACACAACATCCTACACAACACAACACAACACAACACAACACAACATCCTACACAACACAACACAACATCCTACACAATACAACACAACATCCTACACAACACAATACAACACAACATCCTACACAACATCCTACACAATGCAACATCTCATCTTACGTAACACAAGACCATCTCTATTCAGCTCGTCAACAGGCGAAGCCCCGACATGGTGTTAAACCAAACACAATACAACATATTACAGCCTTGACACTTCCTCTCCAAGTCAACATGTCCTGTTATCACACTTCCTCTCCAAGTCAACATGCCCTGTTATCACACTTCCTCTCCAAGTCAACATGCCCTGTTATCACACTTCCTCTCCCCTGTTATCACACTTCCTCCCCAAGTCAACATGTCCTGTTATCACACTTCCTCTCCAAGTCAACATGCCCTGTTATCACACTTCCTCTCCCCTGTTATCACACTTCCTCTCCAAGTCAACATGTCCTGTTATCACACTTCCTCTCCAAGTCAACATGTCATGTTATCACACTTCCTCTCCAAGTCAACATGCCATGTTATCACACTTCCTCCCCAAGTCAACATGTCCTGTTATCACACTTCCTCCCCAAGTCAACATGCCCTGTTATCACACTTCCTCCCCAAGTCAACATGTCCTGTTATCACACTTCCTCCCCAAGTCAGCATGCCCTGTTATCACACTTCCTCTCCAAGTCAACATGCCCTGTTATCACACTTCCTCTCCCCTGTTATCACACTTCCTCCCCAAGTCAACATGCCATGTTATCACACTTCCTCCCCAAGTCAACATGTCCTGTTATCACACTTCCTCCCCAAGTCAGCATGCCCTGTTATCACACTTCCTCTCCAAGTCAACATGCCCTGTTATCACACTTCCTCTCCCCTGTTATCACACTTCCTCTCCCCTGTTATCACACTTCCTCTCCCCTGTTATCACACTTCCTCTCCAAGTCAACATGTCCTGTTATCACACTTCCTCTCCCCTGTTATCACACTTCCTCTCCAAGTCAACATGTCCTGTTATCACACTTCCTCTCCCCTGTTATCACACTTCCTCTCCCCTGTTATCACACTTCCACCCCAAGTCAACATGTCCTGTTATCACACTTCCTCTCCCCTGTTATCACACTTCCTCTCCAAGTCAACATGCCCTGTTATCACACTTCCTCTCCCCTGTTATCACACTTCCTCTCCCCTGTTATCACACTTCCTCTCCAAGTCAACATGTCCTGTTATCACACTTCCATCATGCTTGGATTGTTTGGGAAAACCATTTCACTTCCTCATCTCTGTTCAGTGGACCGGTGTGGTGTTTTGATGTGTGGTTCAGGTTGACAGTCATGTCTGTGTGTGTACCAGGTGCTGGTATTAAGGCCCAGGTGTGTAGCCTGGTAGAGCTGCTGGTGACCACTCTGTACCAGGCCTACGCTGTCTTCTACGTAGCCCCAGAAGGGAGTCCTCGGCTGGGGGACGGATGGCTGAGCTCCGGCCTCCTCTTCACCACTCTGGAGAACGTCACCTCCACCACACCTACAGGTACATTACCTATAATACCTTGCAAGAAATGGTTGAAGAAGAAAAAATACTTATTTATTTATTTAACCTTTATTTAACCTTTTATTTAACTAGGCAAGTCAGTTAAAATCAAATTATTATTTACAATGACGGCCTAACCTACTTTCATCCCATTTTAGGCCCAAACTGATCTGGAGCCCCTTACTTTGATTAGATTATATACGCGTTAGATTATAGATATTAGATTATATAAGCGTTAGATTATAGATATTAGATTATATAAACTTTAGATTATATAGATATTAGATTATATAAGCGGGTTATGTTAGATTGTATAAGCAACATGGTAACAGCTCTACCTTGACCTTTTGATTGGCCGGGTAGAATTTTCGCCATGTTGCATACACCTATCCAATCCTCTCTGAGGGATATTGACTTTCAACAATGGATCATTTTAATACCAATTATAAACCGAGGAGTTTGGGTCTTGGATGCTGATGATCTGAAACAGTGTTTCAGCTGTGTGTGTATATCCAACAATATACCATGGGTATGTTGTAAAGACACAAAAGATACTTGTTTACTGTTAGATGTTTGTTGGTAACCAGTTTATAACAGCATTAAGGCACCTTGGGGGTTTGTGGTATTTGGCCAATACACCACACCCCTGTGGGCCTTATTGTTGAATTATAGAACTGTAGACATCTCTGTGGTCATCTGTCCTTCCGGTCTCACCTGTTGTCCCCTGTTGTCCAGGTAAAGGGAGGCGTGTCCTTCAGGAGGAGGTGAGTACAGGAAGCTGGTTCAAGTACCTCCCCTCTTCCATCGCTGAGTTCCAGCCCGCGCTCAGAACCCTGGCTCAGCCAATCCAGAGAGAGCAGCTCAGAGACACCCTACAGCAGTGGATCAACACGTAAGACCTCATCCAATCAATACCCTTCATTTGCATGTAGAAACAGCTGCTATATTTCAGCCAATCAATACCCTTTACTTTTGCATATATAAATAGCTGCCATATTTCAGCCAATCTATGCCCTTTAATTTCAACAACTGATATTCAATATCGATCATAGTCGGCTGTAGAACTAGAATAAGATTAGTAAGGAGAGTCTGATCTGGGACCAGAATATAACCAGCTTCTTCAGGAACTATATCTACTCTGGGAACCAAATCAACCAAACTGGAACTCTCACATGCTGACTGGGGGGGGGTTGGCAGATTTGAACACTGAAAAACACCTAAATTGGTGGCTGTTCAGTAACATGCTATACATGACATCAGAGCTCAGTGTCTGTACAGTAACATGCTATACATGACATCAGAGCTCAGTGTCTGTACAGTAACATGACATCAGAGCTCAGTGTCTGTTCAGTAACACGCTATACATGACATCAGAGCTCAGTGTCTGTTCAGTAACATGCTATACATGACATCAGAGCTCAGTGTCTGTTCAGTAACATGCTATACATGACATCAGAGCTCAGTGTCTGTTCAGTAACATGCTATACATGACATCAGAGCTCAGTGGCTGTACAGTAACATGCTATACATGACATCAGAGCTCAGTGTCTGTACAGTAACATGCTATACATGACATCAGAGCTCAGTGTCTGTTCAGTAACATGCTATACATGACATCAGAGCTCAGTGTCTGTACAGTAACATGCTATACATGACATCAGAGCTCAGTGTCTGTTCAGTAACATGCTATACATGACATCAGAGCTCAGTGTCTGTACAGTAACATGCTATACATGACATCAGAGCTCAGTGTCTGTTCAGTAACATGCTATACATGACATCAGAGCTCAGTGTCTGTACAGTAACATGCTATACATGACATCAGAGCTCAGTGTCTGTTCAGTAACATGCTATACATGACATCAGAGCTCAGTGTCTGTACAGTAACATGCTATACATGACATCAGAGCTCAGTGTCTGTTCAGTAACATGCTATACATGACATCAGAGCTCAGTGTCTGTACAGTAACATGCTATACATGACATCAGAGCTCAGTGGCTGTACAGTAACATGCTATACATGACATCAGAGCTCAGTGTCTGTTCAGTAACATGCTATACATGACATCAGAGCTCAGTGTCTGTTCAGTAACATGCTATACATGACGTCAGAGCTCAGTGTCTGTACAGTAACAGGACATCAGAGCTCAGTGTCTGTTCAGTAACATGACATCAGAGCTCAGTGTCGGTACAGTAACATGCTATACATGACATCAGAGCTCAGTGTCTGTTCAGTAACATGACATCAGAGCTCAGTGTCGGTACAGTAACATGCTATACATGACATCAGAGCTCAGTGTCTGTTCAGTAACATGCTATACATGACATCAGAGCTCAGTGTCTGTTCAGTAACATGCTATACATGACATCAGAGCTCAGTGTCTGTTCAGTAACATGACATCAGAGCTCAGTGTCGGTACAGTAACATGCTATACATGACATCAGAGCTCAGTGTCTGTTCAGTAACATGCTATACATGACATCAGAGCTCAGTGTCTGTTCAGTAACATGACATCAGAGCTCAGTGGCTGTTCAGTAACATGCTATACATGACATCAGAGCTCAGTGTCTGTTCAGTAACATGCTATACATGACATCAGAGCTCAGTGTCTGTACAGTAACATGCTATACATGACATCAGAGCTCAGTGTCTGTTCAGTAACATGCTATACATGACATCAGAGCTCAGTGTCTGTTCAGTAACATGCTATACATGACATCAGAGCTCAGTGTCTGTTCAGTAACATGCTATACATGACATCAGAGCTCAGTGGCTGTACAGTAACATGCTATACATGACATCAGAGCTCAGTGTCTGTTCAGTAACATGCTATACATGACATCAGAGCTCAGTGTCTGTTCAGTAACATGCTATACATGACATCAGAGCTCAGTGTCTGTTCAGTAACATGCTATACATGACATCAGAGCTCAGTGTCTGTTCAGTAACATGCTATACATGACATCAGAGCTCAGTGGCTGTTCAGTAACATGCTATACATGACATCAGAGCTCAGTGTCTGTTCAGTAACATGCTATACATGACATCAGAGCTCAGTGTCTGTTCAGTAACATGCTATACATGACATCAGAGCTCAGTGTCTGTTCAGTAACATGCTATACATGACATCAGAGCTCAGTGTCTGTACATGACATCAGAGCTCAGTGTCTGTTCAGTAACATGCTATACATGACATCAGAGCTCAGTGTCTGTTCAGTAACATGCTATACATGACATCAGAGCTCAGTGTCTGTACAGTAACATGACATCAGAGCTCAGTGTCTGTTCAGTAACATGCTATACATGACATCAGAGCTCAGTGTCTGTTCAGTAACATGCTATACATGACATCAGAGCTCAGTGTCTGTACAGTAACATGCTATACATGACATCAGAGCTCAGTGTCTGTTCAGTAACATGCTATACATGACATCAGAGCTCAGTGTCTGTACATGACATCAGAGCTCAGTGTCTGTTCAGTAACATGCTATACATGACATCAGAGCTCAGTGTCTGTTCAGTAACATGCTATACATGACATCAGAGCTCAGTGTCTGTTCAGTAACATGCTATACATGACATCAGAGCTCAGTGTCTGTACAGTAACATGCTATACATGACATCAGAGCTCAGTGTCTGTTCAGTAACATGCTATACATGACATCAGAGCTCAGTGTCTGTACAGTAACATGACATCAGAGCTCAGTGGCTGTACAGTAACATGACATCAGAGCTCAGTGTCTGTACAGTAACATGCTATACATGACATCAGAGCTCAGTGTCTGTACAGTAACATGACATCAGAGCTCAGTGGCTGTACAGTAACATGCTATACATGACATCAGAGCTCAGTGTCTGTACAGTAACATGACATCAGAGCTCAGTGGCTGTACAGTAACATGCTATACATGACATCAGAGCTCAGTGGCTGTACAGTAACATGCTATACATGACATCAGAGCTCAGTGTCTGTTCAGTAACATGCTATACATGACATCAGAGCTCAGGCTCTGTGCTTCACAGCTCTGTCTGGGTTTTGACTGACAGCCGTTATGAACTAGAGCCCCGCACGTGACCAGAAGTTGTCCCCATCCCTGCCCCTAACTGGGCAACTTTTGAAAAATGTTTTGTTGACCGAGTGAAGGAAATGCTGTGAATGAAGAGGACTCAAATCAAAGCAGTCTGGTTAGGGTTGTTATCATGTTGTATTGTTTCTCCCAGCTGTAACAGAGTCAGCAGTCTGGTTAGGGTTGTTATCATGTTGTATTGTTTCTCCCAGCTGTAACAGAGTCAGCAGTCTGGTTAGGGTTGTTATCATATTGTATTGTTTCTCCCAGCTGTAACAGAGTCAGCAGTCTGGTTAGGGTTGTTATCATGTTGTATTGTTTCTCCCAGCTGTAACAGAGTCAGCAGTCTGGTTAGGGTTGTTATCATGTTGTATTGTTTCTCCCAGCTGTAACAGAGTCAGCAGTCTGGTTAGGGTTGTTATCATGTTGTATTGTTTCTCCCAGCTGTAACAGAGTCAGCAGTCTGGTTAGGGTTGTTATCATGTTGTATTGTTTCTCCCAGCTGTAACAGAGTCAGCAGTCTGGTTAGGGTTGTTATCATGTTGTATTGTTTCTCCCAGCTGTAACAGAGTCAGCAGTCTGGTTAGGGTTGTTATCATGTTGTACTGTTTCTCCCAGCTGTAACAGAGTCAGCAGTCTGGTTAGGGTTGTTATCATGTTGTATTGTTTCTCCCAGCTGTAACAGAGTCAGCAGTCTGGTTAGGGTTGTTATCATGTTGTATTGTTTCTCCCAGCTGTAACAGAGTCGGCAGTCTGGTTAGGGTTGTTATCATGTTGTATTGTTTCTCCCAGCTGTAACAGAGTCAGCAGTCTGGTTAGGGTTGTTATCATGTTGTATTGTTTCTCCCAGCTGTAACAGAGTCAGCAGTCTGGTTAGGGTTGTTATCATGTTGTATTGTTTCTCCCAGCTGTAACAGAGTCGGCAGTCTGGTTAGGGTTGTTATCATGTTGTATTGTTTCTCCCAGCTGTAACAGAGTCAGCAGTCTGGTTAGGGTTGTTATCATGTTGTATTGTTTCTCCCAGCTGTAACAGAGTCAGCAGTCTGGTTAGGGTTGTTATCATGTTGTATTGTTTCTCCCAGCTGTAACAGAGTCAGCAGTCTGGTTAGGGTTGTTATCATGTTGTATTGTTTCTCCCAGCTGTAACAGAGTCAGCAGTCTGGTTAGGGTTGTTATCATGTTGTATTGTTTCTCCCAGCTGTAACAGAGTCAGCAGTCTGGTTAGGGTTGTTATCATGTTGTATTGTTTCTCCCAGCTGTAACAGAGTCAGCAGTCTGGTTAGGGTTGTTATCATGTTGTATTGTTTCTCCCAGCTGTAACAGAGTCGGCAGTCTGGTTAGGGTTGTTATCATGTTGTATTGTTTCTCCCAGCTGTAACAGAGTCGGCAGTCTGGTTAGGGTTGTTATCATGTTGTATTGTTTCTCCCAGCTGTAACAGAGTCGGCAGTCTGGTTAGGGTTGTTATCATGTTGTATTGTTTCTCCCAGCTGTAAGGAGGACATCTGTAATGGTGTCAGCAGTCTGCTGGTCTATGTGAACAGTCTGAAGGGCCTAGCCTCCATCAGAGATGCTGTGTGGGACCTCCTCTCCACCGACTCCATCAGTCAACACTGGAGCTTCATCTGCCAGCGGCTGTTAGAGCGCCCCCTAGCGCTGTGGGAGGACTTCCTACAGCAGCTCTTCCTCCAACGCCTGCAGGTAATTAGCTACACTCAGGTCCTGTTTCCAGAACACAGATTAAAGCTAGTCTTAATCTAGGTTTAGATTAACGAGATCCAGGCCTCGTCCCCAGGCTTTGATTGTGGACGCTTGGAAGGAAGTGTGTGGTACACCACATTAGAGTTCCTCCTGGAGGAAGTAGCACCTTCTATGGAGAATCTCTGTTGACCAGGCTTTTCAGTCTAGGACTAATCTATGTCCATGTTATAAAATAGAAAGGAGCGCTGACAGTTTAGCTGTTGTTGTTAATATTATTCTCTAGTCGTGTGTATTCTATACACACTGCTCCTCTCCATTACATTGAGCTGTTCCCATGCAGACAGTGGGGAAACTTTTAGAAACAGGACAACAGGTTTAACCTGCCGATTTAACTAGCTAGTAGCTACAGCTGACTTCTGTCTTCTAGCTATCTAGTAAACTAATTCTCCTCTCCAGAATAGTTCTAATCTGCTCACTGTGTCTGTCTGTTTCCTCTCCCTCTCTCTCCTTTCCTGTCACTCTCTCATCTCCTTTTCTACCCCCCCCCCGCCTTCCATCTTCCTCCCTCCTTTCTATCTCTCCCCTTCTCTATCTCTCCCCTTCTCTATCTTCTGCTCCCTTAATTCTCCCGTTCTCAATCTCCCCCTCTTCTTCCATTCTCTCCCCCAGGCGATCACCCAGGAGGGTACAGAGACTATCTCCACCAGCTGCAGACAGCTCCTCTCCTCTGCCCTTCGAGATCTAGAGGGCCATCCCACCCCTCCAGGCCCCGGTCCACCGGGCTCCAGCCCTCCCCTCCCCAGCCGAGGTGCTCTCTACGAGGCAGACGTGGCCTCCTTCCTGTGGTCCGAGGCCCAGGGGGATCTACTGAGCGACGCGGCCTGGGTCAGTGTATCCCAACGGGGGCCACAGCACCGGAGCGGCCTGGCCATGAAGACTCAGGCCCTGACACCCTGTGTCCAGATCTTCTGTTCATCACTGGATGCTGCTCTCAGAGACAGACTGGATGACCTGCAGCACTACCTGCCCTCTGGTAACACAGGTAGGGAGACAGATGGATTACCTGTCCTCTGATAACACAGGTAGGGAGACAGATGGATTACCTGTCCTCTGATAACACAGGTAGGGAGACAGATGGATTACCTGTCCTCTGATAACACAGGTAGGGAGACAGATGGATTACCTGTCCTCTGGTAACACAGGTAGGGAGACAGATGGATTACCTGTCCTCTGGTAACACAGGTAGGGAGACAGATGGATTACCTGTCCTCTGATAACACCGGTAGGGAGACAGATGGATTACCTGTCCTCTGATGAGACAGATGGATTCTTGGACTTTATTTCTACAGGAGGTCCCATTAAGATATTGTCCCAGGGAGACCTGGTCTAATAATAATGTAATGTGAATTAAGGTGAAATACTTAACATGAAGTCATCAATATCGACTGCATCTCAAACTCTCTTCTCATTATAGTGGACTCCTTTTGACCAGAGGTTCTCCTCCGTCTCCTTCCTCCACTCTACCTCCTCCCCATCTACTTCCTCCTCCATCTCCTCCTCCAACCCCCCTATACCATCTTCTCTACCTCTACCTCCTCCTCCCCCTCTACTTCCTCCTCTACCTCCTCCATCTCCACCTCAACCTCCCCTTCCCCCTCTACTTCCTCCTATACCTCCTCCTCCACCTTTACTATTTCCTCCCTCTCTACTACCTCCATCTCCTCTTCCTCCTTCTCTACCTCCTATTCCTTCTCCCCCTCCCTGACCTCCTCCTTTTCTCCCTCTACCTCCTTCTCCTCCTCCTCTACCATCTCCTCCTCCACCTCCCCTATACCTCCTCCTCCACCTCCCCCTATACCACCTCCTCCACCTCCCTCTCTACCACCTCCTCCATCTCCTCTTCCACCTCCCCCTCTACTACAACCTCCTCTTCCTCCTCTACCACCTCCTCTATCTCCTCCTCCACCTCCCACCTCTACTACTACCTCTACCTCCCCCTCTACCACCTCCTCCATCTCCTCCTCCCCCTCTACCCCCTCTAACATCTCCTCTACCCCTCTACCATCTCCTCCTCCCCCTCTACCACCTCCTCCATCTCCACTTCCTCCCCCTCTACCACCTCCTCCATCTCCACTTCCTCCCCCTCTACCACCTCCTCCATCTCCACTTCCTCCCCCTCTACCACCTCCTCCATCTCCACTTCCTCCCCCTCTACCACCTCCATCTCCACTTCCTCCCCCTCTACCACCTCCTCCATCTCCACTTCCTCCCCCTCTACCACCTCCTCCATCTCCACTTCCTCCCCCTCTACCACCTCCTCCATCTCCACTTCCTCCCCCTCTACCACCTCCTCCATCTCCACTTCCTCCCCCTCTACCACCTCCTCCATCTCCACTTCCTCCCCCTCTACCACCTCCTCCATCTCCACTTCCTCCCCCTCTACCACCTCCTCCATCTCCTCCATCTCCCCCTCCCCCTCCATCTCCTCCTCCCCCTCTACCACCTCCTCCATCTCCTCCATCTCTCTCTCTTCCTCCCCCTCTACCTCTTCCTTCTCCTCCTCTTCATCCACAGATCCCCAGGTCCCCTCCGTCTCCTTCACTATAGGCCTCGGCTCTGGGTCCAGTTCTGGTTCCGGTACCGTCTCATCATTCGACCGGTTCACAGACGCCGTGGCGGTAGAAGAGACCCTACGTGAACGCTGTCTGGCATGCGTACGTGACATCATCACCTGCGTGCGCTCTAAACTGGAGGCGGCCTCACCTGTTGGCTCCTCCCCCGGCCCAGCCCGTCTCAGCTCGGTGCTCTTCATGGCCCGCCTCTGTCAGTCCCTCAGCAAGCTCTGCCCCAACCTCAGGCAGTGCATCCTGGGTAAACAGGGCTGTGCTGCAGCTGACCCTGTTACCAAGGGAACACCCCGCCAAAGCAGGAAGTTGGGGAAGGCGGCTGCCAAGGCGACAGAGGTTAGCCCCGCCCAGGCCAAGTGGGCGTGTCTGAAAGAGGATCTTCTGGTTGTCAGTATGGAAGCATATCGGATATGGAGCTCCGCCCTCTCTAAGGTGAGGGGGTTACTTGGAGGGATAGTTCACCACTAAATCAAAGTTTGTCAGACATTTTCTGGGGCTGTTTAAACATCTCAGAGTTGGAGTGGGGCTCTAGGATCAGTTTAGCCTTTTAGATTCAAATGAAATGCATGGACAGGGGGACCTGATCCTAGACCAGCTCTATGACTGAATACTGGTCCTATTAGATTACATGGACAGGGGGACCTGATCCTAGACCAGCTCTATGACTGAATACTGGTCCTATTAGATTACATGGACAGGGGGACCTGATCCTAGACCAGCTCTATAACTGAATACTGGTCCTATTAGATTACATGGACAGGGGGGACCTGATCCTAGACCAGCTCTCTGGGAGGCTTGATACAAACAGAGTTTTGTTGTCTAAGAATGTCAGACAAACTTCCAACAATCTTTGAAATGAAATCACAACCCAGTCAGTTTAGGCCGAGCCATCCTTCCTTTGATGTCATGTCTTTTATTACCTTACCCCTGGTCTCTCTCTTTCTCCCCCAGGCGCTGGTGGGTCGGTTTGCGACCTCGCTGCACGCAGAGTCTGCCGGGGCTATCTAGCAAACGCCACCAACTGGGAGGAGCTAGAGATCCAGGAAGAGGCGGAGTCAGGGAGCAGCGTCACCTCCAGGATCAGACTTCCCGTCCAGGTAAGAGTGATGTTATGACATCATCGCTCAGCTCAGCAGGACCTGACCAGTAGTGTCTCACAGAGAGGAGAAAGGATTTTCAAATAGAAAATTAACACTGAGATGCTGCAATATTATCTCTCTCTGTGTCTCTGTCTCCCCCCCCACCACCTCTCCCCCCCTCCCCCCCCCCCTCCATAGCCGTCGTGGTTTGTCCAGTCTCTGCTGTTCCACCTGTGTCTGGAGGTGAATGGTGTAGGGGGTCATGCTGTGCCCCGCCCCACCCTACAGGAATTACTACAAGGCTGTATGGACCTGGTGCTGCACCAGTACCAGAACCTCATACACACAGCGCAGGACAAGGTAACACACACACAGCGCAGGACAAGGTAACACACACACAGCGCAGGACAAGGGAACACACACACACAGCGCAAGACAAGGGAACACACACACACAGCGCAGGACAAGGTAACACACACACACACAGTGCAGGACAAGGTAACACACACACACACAGCGCAGGACAAGGTAACACACACACACACAGCGCAGGACAAGGTAACACACACACACAGCGCAGGACAAGGTAACACACACACACACACAGCGCAGGACAAGGTAACACACACACACACACAGCGCAGGACAAGGTAACACACACACACACACAGTGCAGGACAAGGTAACACACACACACACACAGCGCAGGACAAGGTAACACACACACACACAGCGCAGGACAAGGTAACACACACACACACAGCGCAGGACAAGGTAACACACACACACACAGCGCAGGACAAGGTAACACACACACACACAGCGCAGGACAAGGTAACACACACACACACAGCGCAGGACAAGGTAACACACACACACACAGCGCAGGACAAGGTAACACACACACACACAGCGCAGGACAAGGTAACACACACACACACAGCGCAGGACAAGGTAACACACACACACACAGCGCAGGACAAGGTAACACACACACACACAGCGCAGGACAAGGTAACACACACACACACAGCGCAGGACAAGGTAACACACACACACACAGCGCAGGACAAGGTAACACACACACACACAGCGCAGGACAAGGTAACACACACACACACAGCGCAGGACAAGGTAACACACACACACACAGCGCAGGACAAGGTAACACACACACACACAGCGCAGGACAAGGTAACACACACACACACAGCGCAGGACAAGGTAACACACACACACACAGCGCAGGACAAGGTAACACACACACACACAGCGCAGGACAAGGTAACACACACACACACAGCGCAGGACAAGGTAACACACACACACACAGCGCAGGACAAGGTAACACACACATACACAGCGCAGGACAAGGTAACACACAGACACACACAGCGCAGGACAAGGTAACACACACATACACAGCGCAGGACAAGGTAACACACACATACACAGGACAAGGTAACACACACATACACAGGACAAGGTAACACACACACACACAGCGCAGGACAAGGTAACACACACACACACAGCGCAGGACAAGGTAACACACAGACACACACAGCGCAGGACAAGGTAACACACACATACACAGTGCAGGACAAGGTAACACACACATACACAGCGCAGGACAAGGTAACACACACATACACAGGACAAGGTAACACACACACACACAGCGCAGGACAAGGTAACACACACACACACAGCGCAGGACAAGGTAACACACACACACACAGCGCAGGACAAGGTAACACACACACACACAGCGCAGGACAAGGTAACACACACACACACAGCGCAGGACAAGGTAACACACACACACACAGCGCAGGACAAGGTAACACACACACACACAGCGCAGGACAAGGTAACACACACACACACAGCGCAGGACAAGGTAACACACACATACACAGCGCAGGACAAGGTAACACACAGACACACACAGCGCAGGACAAGGTAACACACACATACACAGCGCAGGACAAGGTAACACACACATACACAGGACAAGGTAACACACACATACACAGGACAAGGTAACACACACACACACAGCGCAGGACAAGGTAACACACACACACACAGCGCAGGACAAGGTAACACACAGACACACACAGCGCAGGACAAGGTAACACACACATACACAGCGCAGGACAAGGTAACACACACATACACAGCGCAGGACAAGGTAACACACACATACACAGGACAAGGTAACACACACACACACAGCGCAGGACAAGGTAACACACACACACACAGCGCAGGACAAGGTAACACACACACACACAGCGCAGGACAAGGTAACACACACACACACAGCGCAGGACAAGGTAACACACACACACACAGCGCAGGACAAGGTAACACACACACACACAGCGCAGGACAAGGTAACACACACACACAGCGCAGGACAAGGGAACACACACACAGCACAGGACAAGGGAACACACACACACACACAGCGCAGGACAAGGGAACACACAGCGCAGGACAAGGGAACACACACACACACAGCGCAGGACAAGGGAACACACAGCGCAGGACAAGGTAACACACACACACACAGCGCAGGACAAGGGAACACACAGCGCAGGACAAGGTAACACACACACACACAGCGCAGGACAAGGGAA
Organism: Oncorhynchus gorbuscha; assembly: GCF_021184085.1. Lineage (NCBI taxonomy): Eukaryota > Metazoa > Chordata > Actinopteri > Salmoniformes > Salmonidae > Oncorhynchus > Oncorhynchus gorbuscha. The sequence continues at coordinate 80,364 of NW_025745990.1, read as the reverse complement.
CACACAGGGCAGGACAAGGGAACACACAGGGCTGACACTGTAATCATAGAGCCTGGACAATGAAATGAGTTGTCATCCTAAAGAGATGAACATCCCCCTCTCTCTCCCCTTCCCCCCCTCTCTCCCCCCCCTCTCTCTCTCCAGGACTGTCTGTTCCCTATGACTCAGAACAGGTCTCTACAGCTGTTATTTGACCTGAGATATCTCACTGCTACCCTGGGTACCAAACTAGAGGATGGCAGGGGCTTCCGCTCTCAACAAGACCCCAGGTACACACACACACACACACACACACACACACACCTGGTCTCTCTATGTTACAGGGTTCAGTAACATCCTGGTCTCTGTGTGTTACAGGGTTCAGTAACATCCTGGTCTCTGTGTGTTACAGGGTTCAGTAACATCCTGGTCTCTCTATGTTACAGGGTTCAGTAACATCCTGGTCTCTCTGTGTGTTACAGGGTTCAGTAACATCCTGGTCTCTGTGTGTTACAGGGTTCAGTAACATCCTGGTCTCTGTATGTTACAGGGTTCAGTAACATCCTGGTCTCTGTGTGTTACAGGGTTCAGTAACATCCTGGTCTCTGTGTGTTACAGGGTTCAGTAACATCCTGGTCTCTCTGTGTGTTACAGGGTTCAGTAACATCCTAGTCTCTGTGTGTTACAGGGTTCAGTAACATCCTGGTCTCTGTGTGTTACAGGGTTCAGTAACATCCTGGTCTCTCTGTGTGTTACAGGGTTCAGTAACATCCTGGTCTCTGTGTGTTACAGGGTTCAGTAACATCCTGGTCTCTCTATGTTACAGGGTTCAGTAACATCCTGGTCTCTGTATGTTACAGGGTTCAGTAACATCCTGGTCTCTGTGTGTTACAGGGTTCAGTAACATCCTGGTCTCTGTGTGTTACAGGGTTCAGTAACATCCTGGTCTCTCTGTGTTACAGGGTTCAGTAACATCCTGGTCTCTGTGTGTTACAGGGTTCAGTAACATCCTGGTCTCTGTGTGTTACAGGGTTCAGTAACATCCTGGTCTCTGTGTGTTACAGGGTTCAGTAACATCCTGGTCTCTGTGTGTTACAGGGTTCAGTAACATCCTGGTCTCTGTGTGTTACAGGGTTCAGTAACATCCTGGTCTCTGTGTGTTACAGGGTTCAGTAACATCCTGGTCTCTGTGTGTTACAGGGTTCAGTAACATCCTGGTCTCTCTGTGTGTTACAGGGTTCAGTAACATCCTGGTCTCTCTGTGTGTTACAGGGTTCAGTAACATCCTGGTCTCTCTGTGTGTTACAGGGTTCAGTAACATCCTGGTCTCTGTGTGTTACAGGGTTCAGTAACATCCTGGTCTCTGTGTGTTACAGGGTTCAGTAACATCCTGGTCTCTGTGTGTTACAGGGTTCAGTAACATCCTGGTCTCTGTATGTTACAGGGTTCAGTAACATCCTGGTCTCTCTGTGTGTTACAGGGTTCAGTAACATCCTGGTCTCTCTGTGTGTTACAGGGTTCAGTAACATCCTGGTCTCTCTGTGTGTTACAGGGTTCAGTAACATCCTGGTCTCTCTGTGTTACAGGGTTCAGTAACATCCTGGTCTCTCTGTGTGTTACAGGGTTCAGTAACATCCTGGTCTCTCTGTGTGTTACAGGGTTCAGTAACATCCTGGTCTCTCTGTGTGTTACAGGGTTCAGTAACATCCTGGTCTCTCTGTGTGTTACAGGGTTCAGTAACATCCTGGTCTCTGTGTGTTACAGGGTTCAGTAACATCCTGGTCTCTGTGTGTTACAGGGTTCAGTAACATCCTGGTCTCTGTGTGTTACAGGGTTCAGTAACATCCTGGTCTCTGTGTGTTACAGGGTTCAGTAACATCCTGGTCTCTGTGTGTTACAGGGTTCAGTAACATCCTGGTCTCTGTGTGTTACAGGGTTCAGTAACATCCTGGTCTCTGTGTGTTACAGGGTTCAGTAACATCCTGGTCTCTGTGTGTTACAGGGTTCAGTAACATCCTGGTCTCTGTGTGTTACAGGGTTCAGTAACATCCTGGTCTCTCTGTGTGTTACAGGGTTCAGTAACATCCTGGTCTCTCTGTGTGTTACAGGGTTCAGTAACATCCTGGTCTCTGTGTGTTACAGGGTTCAGTAACATCCTGGTCTCTGTGTGTTACAGGGTTCAGTAACATCCTGGTCTCTGTGTGTTACAGGGTTCAGTAACATCCTGGTCTCTGTGTGTTACAGGGTTCAGTAACATCCTGGTCTCTGTGTGTTACAGGGTTCAGTAACATCCTGGTCTCTGTGTGTTACAGGGTTCAGTAACATCCTGGTCTCTGTGTGTTACAGGGTTCAGTAACATCCTGGTCTCTGTGTGTTACAGGGTTCAGTAACATCCTGGTCTCTGTGTGTTACAGGGTTCAGTAACATCCTGGTCTCTGTGTGTTACAGGGTTCAGTAACATTCTGGTCTCTCTCTATGTTACAGGGTTCAGTAACATCCTGGTCTCTCTGTGTGTTACAGGGTTCAGTAACATCCTGGTCTCTCTCTATGTTACAGGGTTCAGTAACATAGGGTTCAGTAACATCCTGGTCTCTATGTTACAGGGTTCAGTAACATCCTGGTCTCTGTGTGTTACAGGGTTCAGTAACATCCTGGTCTCTCTGTGTGTTTCAGGGTTCAGTAACATCCTGGTCTCTGTGTGTTACAGGGTTCAGTAACATCCTGGTCTCTCTGTGTGTTACAGGGTTCAGTAACATCCTGGTCTCTCTGTGTGTTACAGGGTTCAGTAACATCCTGGTCTCTCTGTGTGTTACAGGGTTCAGTAACATCCTGGTCTCTATGTTACAGGGTTCAGTAACATCCTGGTCTCTGTGTTACAGGGTTCAGTAACATCCTGGTCTCTATGTTACAGGGTTCAGTAACATCCTGGTCTCTGTGTGTTACAGGGTTCAGTAACATCCTGGTCTCTGTGTGTTACAGGGTTCAGTAACATCCTGGTCTCTGTGTGTTACAGGGTTCAGTAACATCCTGGTCTCTGTGTGTTACAGGGTTCAGTAACATCCTGGTCTCTGTGTGTTACAGGGTTCAGTAACATCCTGGTCTCTGTGTGTTACAGGGTTCAGTAACATCCTGGTCTCTATGTTACAGGGTTCAGTAACATCCTGGTCTCTGTGTGTTACAGGGTTCAGTAACATCCTGGTCTCTGTGTGTTACAGGGTTCAGTAACATCCTGGTCTCTCTCTATGTTACAGGGTTCAGTAACATCCTGGTCTCTGTGTGTTACAGGGTTCAGTAACATCCTGGTCTCTGTGTGTTACAGGGTTCAGTAACATCCTGGTCTCTGTGTGTTACAGGGTTCAGTAACATCCTGGTCTCTGTGTGTTACAGGGTTCAGTAACATCCTGGTCTCTCTGTGTGTTACAGGGTTCAGTAACATCCTGGTCTCTGTGTGTTACAGGGTTCAGTAACATCCTGGTCTCTGTGTGTTACAGGGTTCAGTAACATCCTGGTCTCTGTGTGTTACAGGGTTCAGTAACATCCTGGTCTCTGTGTGTTACAGGGTTCAGTAACATCCTGGTCTCTGTGTGTTACAGGGTTCAGTAACATCCTGGTCTCTGTGTGTTACAGGGTTCAGTAACATCCTGGTCTCTGTGTGTTACAGGGTTCAGTAACATCCTGGTCTCTCTGTGTGTTACAGGGTTCAGTAACATCCTGGTCTCTCTGTGTGTTACAGGGTTCAGTAACATCCTGGTCTCTGTGTGTTACAGGGTTCAGTAACATCCTGGTCTCTGTGTGTTACAGGGTTCAGTAACATCCTGGTCTCTGTGTGTTACAGGGTCCAGCAGGTGTGTGATTCGCTGGAGAGCTCCATTGATCCCTTTGACCTGGATGTGTTCATGCCGCCATTCAACAGCAACCTCAACCGCCTATCACAGAGGAGTTCGGTACGAATAGCCCCGCCCCCTGACACTACTAACGTGATTGGAGACTAAAATAAATCATGATAGTCAGTGTAGAGTAGGGTTATCCTGGGTTACCCTGATTTATCCTGGGTTACCCTGATTTATCCTGGGTTACCCTGATTTATCCTGGGTTACCCTGATTTATCCTGGGTTACCCTGATTTATTCTGGGTTACCCTGATTTATCCTGGGTTACCCTGATTTATCCTGGGTTACCCTGATTTATCCTGGGTTACCCTGATTTATCCTGTGTTACCCTGATTTATCCTGTGTTACCCTGATTTATCCTGTGTTACCTGTGTTATCCTGGGTTACCCTGGGTTACCCTGATTTATCCTGTGTTATCCTGTGTTATCCTGGGTTATCCTGGGTTACCCTGATTTATCCTGTGTTATCCTGATTTATCCTGTGTTATCTTGGGTTACCCTGTTACCCTGATTTATCCTGGGTTATCCTGGGTTACCCTGATTTATCCTGGGTTACCCTGTGTTACCCTGATTTATCCTGGGTTATCCTGGGTTACCCTGATTTATCCTGGGTTACCCTGGGTTACCCTGATTTATCCTGGGTTATCCTGGGTTACCCTGATTTATCCTGGGTTACCCTGTGTTACCCTGATTTATCCTGGGTTATCCTGGGTTACCCTGATTTATCCTGGGTTACCCTGTGTTACCCTGATTTATCCTGGGTTACCCTGATTTATCCTGGGTTACCCTGTGTTACCCTGGGTTATCCACTGTGTATTGATCGTTCAGTAACTTTGGTCACAATTTGTATTTCTCTCAGAGGTGCTGTTGGGGACTCAGATGTTGTATTGACGTTGTGATCATTTATGTGGTGTGTTTATATTGTACGATTGTGGTGTTTTGGTTGCGTTAAGGTTGTTGTGCTAACTTTGTGATAATGTTGTCATAACATTTAAAAGGGAATTTCCAGGTCAACAAAACAAAACAAAAAATGAAGAGAGAAATGGTTGATAGTAACGGAGAAAATGTCCAACTTCGGCCTCTTCTCTGAGAAGGCTGTTATATCATAATGACACAGCACCAAATGTTCTGTAAACACCGGCTGAGAGGCTCGTAGGATTTCACAGCGGCTACAGATCACAGAGGCTACAGATCACAGTGTTACAGATCACAGTGTTACAGATCACAGTGTTACAGATCACAGTGTTACAGATCACAGTGTTACAGATCACAGTGTTACAGATCACAGTGTTACAGGTCACAGTGTTACAGGTCACAGTGTTCCGGGTCACAGTGTTACGGATCACAGTGTTACGGATCACAGTGTTACGGATCACAGTGTTACAGATCACAGTGTTACAGATCACAGTGTTACAGATCACAGTGTTACAGATCACAGTGTTACAGATCACAGCCGCTACAGATCACAGCCGCTACAGATCACAGCCGCTACAGATCACAGCCGCTACAGATCACAGCCGCTACAGATCACAGCCGCTACAGATCACAGCCGCTACAGATCACAGCCGCTACAGATCACAGCCGCTACAGATCACAGCCGCTACAGATCACAGCCGCTACAGATCACAGTGTTACAGATCACAGTGTTACAGATCACAGCCGCTACAGATCACAGCCGCTACAGATCACAGCCGCTACAGATCACAGCCGTTACAGATCACAGCCGTTACAGATCACAGCCGTTACAGATCAGTGTTACAGATCACAGTGTTACATCCTGTACAACCCTCCTCACATCCTGTACAACCCTCCTCACATCCTGTACAACCCTCCTCACATCCTGTAAAACCACAACACTTGAAATCATGGAGTCTAGTGACCATCAACTCACATCCTGTAAAACCACAACACTTGAAATCATGGAGTCTAGTGACCATCAACTCACATCCTCTACAACCACAACACTGGAAATCATGGAGTCTCGTGACCATCAACTCACATCCTCTACAACCACAACACTGGAAATCATGGAGTCTAGTGACCATCAACTCACATCCTCTACAACCACAACACTGGAAATCATGGAGTCTAGTGACCATCAACTCACATCCTCTACAACCACAACACCGGAAGTCATGTGATTTACACACAGGCGAAATGTAGCAATATGCTAAAGCCCCGTGTTAATGACTTAATTCTCTTTAAATGTCCCCATTCCAAACACCGTGTTAATGACTTAATTCTCTTTAAATGTCCCCATTCCAAACACCGTGTTAATGTTGTGTGGTTCCAGGTGTTGTTGGGGTTGTTGACGGGGACAGAGAAGCAGTTTGTTTCCCGTGGTAACAGCGCAGCCTCTCAGGAACCCTACAACATCCTGCCGCTGGCCAGCACCCAGATCAGGTGACTACACACACCAGCACCCAGATCAGGTGACTACACACACCAGCACCCAGATCAGGTGACTACACACACCAGCACCCAGATCAGGTGACTACACACACCAGCACCCAGATCAGGTGACTACACACACCAGCACCCAGATCAGGTGACTACACACACCAGCACCCAGATCAGGTGACTACACACACCAGCACCCAGATCAGGTGACTACACACACCAGCACCCAGATCAGGTGACTACACACACCAGCACCCAGATCAGGTGACTACACACACCAGCACCCAGATCAGGTGACTACACACACCAGCACCCAGATCAGGTGACTACACACACCAGCACCCAGATCAGGTGACTACACACACACCAGCACCCAGATCAGGTGACAACACACACACCAGCACCCAGATCAGGTGACTACACACACCAGCACCCAGATCAGGTGACTACACACACCAGCACCCAGATCAGGTGACTACACACACACCAGCACCCAGATCAGGTGACTACACACACCAGCACCCAGATCAGGTGACTACACACACCAGCACCCAGATCAGGTGACTACACACACCAGCACCCAGATCAGATGACTACACACACCAGGACACATATTCATTAATAAAAAGTGAATACTGGTCCTATTAGATTACATGGACAGGGGGGACCTGATCCTAGACCAGCACTTTTACCTTGAGATGCCTTATGAGTAGGCTACAGGTCCTTTCGTATTATAGCCCAGTACCCTGTCTATAGGCTACATGTCCAGAACTATTTTAACCCAGTACCCTGTCTCTGTTCTCCAGGTTTGGGCTGTTACCTCTGAGCATGACCAACTCCCGTAAAACCAAGTCCTCCACACAGGGAACTGACATCACACGCCCACTGGTGAGTCACATGGACAGACGAGCGGGGGGGTGTTGGGGGAGGACGGACGGACCGGTGGGGGGTGTTGGGGGAGGACGGACGGACCAGTGGGGGGTGTTGGGGGAGGACGGACGGACCAGTGGGGGGGTGTTGGGGGAGGACGGACGGACCAGTGGGGGGTGTTGGGGGAGGACGGACGGACCGGTGGGGGGGTGTTGGGGGAGGACGGACGGACCGGTGGGGGGTGTTGGGGGAGGACGGACGGACCGGGGGGGGTGTTGGGGGAGGACGGACGGACCGGCGGGGGGGCTGTTTGGGGAGGGGTAGGACGGACGGACGGACTGGCGGGGGGAGGGGAGGACGGGGTCTGAGGTTGAACATATAACTGAGGTTTTCATATAAGCCTGCCTGTATGAATGTCAACCTCACCTCAAGTTTTAGTCTGTTTTTAACCTTGGCCATGTCTGTTGATTTCCTACAATGTGTATCATGATGTTTTATGTCTGCTTTTCCAGCTGTTTTGAGGGCAACAGACCCAGGACAGCAGCAACAGGTCATTGTGTGTGTGGGAGGTATCTTTAGTGTGTGGGTGGTATCTTTAGTGTGTGGGTGGTATCTTTAGTGTGTGTGGGTGGTATCTTTAGTGTGTGTGGGTGGTATCTTTAGTGTGTGTGGGTGGGTGGTATCTTTAGTGTGTGTGTGTGGGTGGTATCTTTAGTGTGTGTGTGTGGGTGGTATCTTTAGTGTGTGTGTGTGGGTGGTATCTTTAGTGTGTGTGTGTGGGTGGTATTTTTAGTGTGTGTGTGTGTGGGTGGTATCTTTAGTGTGTGTGTGTGTGGGTGGTATCTTTAGTGTGTGTGTGTGTGGGTGGTATCTTTAGTGTGTGTGTGTGTGGGTGGTATCTTTAGTGTGTGTGTGTGTGGGTGGTATCTTTAGTGTGTGTGTGTGTGGGTGGTATCTTTAGTGTGTGTGTGTGTGTGGGTGGTATCTTAGTGTGTGTGTGTGGGTGGTATCTTTAGTGTGTGTGTGGTATCTTTAGTGTGTGTGTGTGGGTGGTATCTTTAGTGTGTGTGTGTGGGTGGTATCTTTAGTGTGTGTAATGTCTTTAGTTATCTATCTTTAATGTGTTATATTCTATGTGCCATGAAGTGTTTTTGCAGTGGGGAGGTTTGCAGTGGGGAGGTTTGCAGTGGGGAGGTTTGCAGTTTGCTAAGCCAACTTCTATTTTTCCTGCGTTTGGTTTTTAACGTGGCTTCGGTTTGGTTTGATGTTGCCTCAGATCGCTAACTAACGAGAACATGTGATCAGTGTCCTCAATGCCATCCTATTCCCTGTAAAGAACACTGTTTTTGAGCCCTGTGGGTTTTGCTGACGGCTAACCTGGTTTCACGCTGTCTGCCGGGATCTACAGTCAATTTGATATTCGATTCATGAATCGGCAATGTTCCTATTTTTTATCTAAGAGGATTTTTCAATTCTCAACTGATTTTTGTAGTGACCAGACAAACAGCGAGTGTTCCAAACCGTATCTGTGACCAGACAAACAGCGAGTGTTCCAAACCGTATCTGTGACCAGACAAACAGCGAGTGTTCCAAACCGTATCTGTGACCAGACAAACAGCGAGTGTTCCAAACCGTATCTGTGACCAGACAAACAGCGAGTGTTCCAAACCGTATCTGTGACCAGACAAACAGCGAGTGTTCCAAACCGTATCTGTGACCAGACAAACAGCGAGTGTTCCAAACCGTATCTGTGACCAGACAAACAGCGAGTGTTCCAAACCGTATCTGTGACCAGACAAACAGCGAGTGTTCCAAACCGTATCTGTGACCAGACAAACAGCGAGTGTTCCAAACCGTATCTGTGACCAGACAAACTGCGAGTGTTCCAAACCGTATCTGTGACCAGACAAACAGCGAGTGTTCCAAACAGCGAGTGTTCCAAACAGCGAGTGTTCCAAACAGTATCTGTGACCAGACAAACAGCGAGTGTTCCAAACCGTATCTGTGACCAGACAAACAGCGAGTGTTCCAAACAGCGAGTGTTCCAAACAGCGAGTGTTCCAAACAGTATCTGTGACCAGACAAACAGCGAGTGTTTTCACATCAATTTTCCATGGGGGTGCATCTCAATACTCTGACGTGGCTTCCTCTCATTGTCTCCTCGCCTTCATCTGCACTGATCTGAACGAACAAAACAAAGGAAGCCGACCCGCTTCCTTGCTTATTAGGGAGGAGACAAGGACATGAGGCCAGGGTCGAGTTCATGTCACGCACACTATGGAAAACATTAGTTCAGGTAGTCATTCTCTATTTCTCTCAGTTCAGGTAGTCATTCTCTATTTCTCCCAGTTCAGGTAGTCATTCTCTATTTCTCCCAGTTCAGGTAGTCTCTCTCTATTTCTCTCAGTCCAGGTAGTCTCTCTCTATTTCTCCCAGTTCAGGTAGTCATTCTCTATTTCTCTCAGTCCAGGTAGTCTCTCAGTTCAGGTAGTCTCTCTCTATTTCTCCCAGTCCAGGTAGTCTCTCTCTATTTCTCCCAGTCCAGGTAGTCTCTCTCTATTTCTCTCAGTTCAGGTGGTCTCTCTCTATTTCTCTCAGTTCAGGTAGTCTCTCTCTATTTCTCCCAGTCCAGGTAGTCTCTCTCTATTTCTCTCAGTTCAGGTGGTCTCTCTCTATTTCTCTCAGTTCAGGTAGTCTCTATTTCTCCCAGTCCAGGTAGTCTCTCTCTATTTCTCCCAGTTCAGGTAGTCTCTCTCTATTTCTCCCAGTTCAGGTAGTCTCTCTCTATTTCTCCCAGTTCAGGTAGTCTCTCAATTCAGGTAGTCTCTCTATTTCTCCCAGTTCAGGTAGTCTCTCTATTTCTCCCAGTCCAGGTAGTCTCTCTCTATTTCTCCCAGTCCAGGTAGTCTCTCTCTATTTCTCCCAGTTCAGGTAGTCTCTCTCTATTTCTCCCAGTCCAGGTAGTCTCTCTCTATTTCTCCCAGTTCAGGTAGTCTCTCTCTATTTCTCCCAGTCCAGGTAGTCTCTCTCTATTTCTCCCAGTTCAGGTAGTCTCTCTCTATTTCTCCCAGTCCAGGTAGTCTCTCTCTATTTCTCCCAGTTCAGGTAGTCTCTCTCTATTTCTCCCAGTCCAGGTAGTCTCTCTCTATTTCTCCCAGTTCAGGTAGTCTCTCTCTATTTCTCTCAGTTCAGGTAGTCTCTCTCTATTTCTCCCAGTTCAGGTAGTCTCTCTCTATTTCTCCCAGTTAAGGTAGTCTCTCTATTTCTCCCAGTTCAGGTAGTCTCTCTATTTCTCCCAGTTCAGGTAGTCTCTCTCTATTTCTCCCAGTTCAGGTAGTCTCTCTCTATTTCTCCCAGTTCAGGTGGTCTCTCTCTATTTCTCCCAGTTCAGGTAGTCTCTCTCTATTTCTCTCAGTCCAGGTAGTCTCTCTCTATTTCTCCCAGTTCAGGTAGTCTCTCTCTATTTCTCCCAGTTCAGGTAGTCTCTCTATTTCTCTCAGTTCAGGTAGTCTCTCTCTATTTCTCCCAGTTCAGGTAGTCTCTCTCTATTTCTCCCAGTTCAGGTAGTCTCTCTCTATTTCTCCCAGTTAAGGTAGTCTCTATTTCTCCCAGTTCAGGTAGTCTCTCTCTATTTCTCTCAGTTCAGGTAGTCTCTCTATTTCTCTCAGTTCAGGTAGTCTCTCTCTATTTCTCCCAGTCCAGGTAGTCTCTCTATTTCTCCCAGTTCAGGTAGTCTCTATTTCTCTCAGTTCAGGTAGTCTCTCTCTATTTCTCTCAGTTCAGGTAGTCTCTATTTCTCCCAGTTCAGGTAGTCTCTCTCTATTTCTCTCAGTTCAGGTAGTCTCTATTTCTCTCAGTTCAGGTAGTCTCTCTCTTTCTCCCAGTTCAGGTAGTCTCTCTCTATTTCTCCCAGTCCAGGTAGTCTCTCTCTATTTCTCCCAGTTCAGGTAGTCTCTCTCTATTTCTCCCAGTTCAGGTAGTCTCTCTCTATTTCTCTCAGTTCAGGTAGTCTCTCTCTATTTCTCCCAGTTCAGGTAGTCTCTCTCTATTTCTCCCAGTTCAGGTAGTCTCTCTCTATTTCTCCCAGTTCAGGTAGTCTCTATTTCTCTCAGTTCAGGTAGTCTCTCTCTATTTCTCCCAGTTCAGGTAGTCTCTCTATTTCTCTCAGTTCAGGTAGTCTCTCTCTATTTCTCCCAGTTCAGGTAGTCTCTATTTCTCTCAGTTCAGGTAGTCTCTCTCTATTTCTCCCAGTTCAGGTAGTCTCTCTATTTCTCTCAGTTCAGGTAGTCTCTCTCTATTTCTCCCAGTTCAGGTAGTCTCTATTTCTCTCAGTTCAGGTAGTCTCTCTCTTTCTCCCAGTTCAGGTAGTCTCTCTCTATTTCTCCCAGTCCAGGTAGTCTCTCTCTATTTCTCTCAGTTCAGGTAGTCTCTCTCTATTTCTCCCAGTTCAGGTAGTCTCTCTCTATTTCTCTCAGTTCAGGTAGTCTCTCTCTATTTCTCCCAGTTCAGGTAGTCTCTCTCTATTTCTCTCAGTTCAGGTAGTCTCTCTATTTCTCTCAGTTCAGGTAGTCTCTCTCTATTTCTCTCAGTTCAGGTAGTCTCTCTATTTCTCTCAGTTCAGGTAGTCTCTCTCTATTTCTCCCAGTTCAGGTAGTCTCTATTTCTCTCAGTTCAGGTAGTCTCTCTCTATTTCTCTCAGTCCAGGTAGTCTCTCTCTATTTCTCTCAGTTCAGGTAGTCTCTCTATTTCTCCCAGTTCAGGTAGTCTCTCTCTATTTCTCTCAGTTCAGGTAGTCTCTATTTCTCTCAGTTCAGGTAGTCTCTCTCTTTCTCCCAGTTCAGGTAGTCTCTCTCTATTTCTCCCAGTCCAGGTAGTCTCTCTCTATTTCTCTCAGTTCAGGTAGTCTCTCTCTATTTCTCTCAGTTCAGGTAGTCTCTCTCTATTTCTCTCAGTTCAGGTAGTCTCTATTTCTCTCAGTTCAGGTAGTCTCTCTCTATTTCTCCCAGTCCAGGTAGTCTCTCTCTATTTCTCTCAGTTCAGGTAGTCTCCCAGTTCAGGTAGTCTCTCTCTATTTCTCCCAGTTCAGGTAGTCTCTCTCTATTTCTCTCAGTTCAGGTAGTCTCTCTCTATTTCTCTCAGTTCAGGTAGTCTCTCTCTATTTCTCCCAGTTCAGGTAGTCTCTCTCTATTTCTCCCAGTTCAGGTAGTCTCTCTCTATTTCTCTCAGTTCAGGTAGTCTCTCTCTATTTCTCTCAGTTCAGGTAGTCTCTCTCTATTTCTCTCAGTTCAGGTAGTCTCTATTTCTCTCAGTTCAGGTAGTCTCTCTCTTTCTCCCAGTTCAGGTAGTCTCTCTCTATTTCTCCCAGTTCAGGTAGTCTCTCTATTTCTCCCAGTTCAGGTAGTCTCTCTCTATTTTTCTCAGTTCAGGTAGTCTCTCAGTTCAGGTAGTCTCTCTATTTCTCCCAGTTCAGGTAGTCTCTCTCTATTTTTCTCAGTTCAGGTAGTCTCTCAGTTCAGGTAGTCTCTATTTCTCCCAGTTCAGGTAGTCTCTCTTTATTTCTCTCAGTTCAGGTAGTCTCTCAGTTCAGGTAGTCTCTATTTCTCCCAGTTCAGGTAGTCTCTCCCTATTTCTCCCAGTTCAGGTAGTCTCTCTCTATTTCTCTCAGTTCAGGTAGTCTCTCAGTTCAGGTAGTCTCTCAGTTCAGGTAGTCTCTCTCTATTTCTCCCAGTTCAGGTAGTCTCCCTATTTCTCCCAGTCCAGGTAGTCTCTCTCTATTTCTCTCAGTTCAGGTAGTCTCTCTCTATTTCTCCCAGTTCAGGTAGTCTCTCTCTATTTCTCCCAGTTCAGGTAGTCTCTCCCTATTTCTCCCAGTTCAGGTAGTCTCTCTCTATTTCTCTCAGTTCAGGTAGTCTCTCAGTTCAGGTAGTCTCTCAGTTCAGGTAGTCTCTATTTCTCCCAGTTCAGGTAGTCTCTCTCTATTTCTCTCAGTTCAGGTAGTCTCTCTCTATTTCTCCCAGTTCAGGTAGTCTCTCTATTTCTCCCAGTTCAGGTAGTCTCTCCCTATTTCTCCCAGTTCAGGTAGTCTCTATTTCTCCCAGTTCAGGTAGTCTCTCTCTATTTCTCCCAGTTCAGGTAGTCTCTATTTCTCCCAGTTCAGGTAGTCTCTCTATTTCTCTCAGTTCAGGTAGTCTCTCTATTTCTCTCAGTTCAGGTAGTCTCTCTATTTCTCCCAGTTCAGGTAGTCTCTCTCTATTTCTCTCAGTTCAGGTAGTCTCTCTATTTCTCTCAGTTCAGGTAGTCTCTCAGTTCAGGTAGTCTCTCTCTATTTCTCTCAGTTCAGGTAGTCTCTCTATTTCTCCCAGTTCAGGTAGTCTCTCTCTATTTCTCTCAGTTCAGGTAGTCTCTCTATTTCTCTCAGTTCAGGTAGTCTCTCTCTATTTCTCCCAGTTCAGGTAGTCTCTCCCTATTTCTCCCAGTTCAGGTAGTCTCTCAGTTCAGGTAGTCTCTCAGTTCAGGTAGTCTCTCTCTATTTCTCCCAGTTCAGGTAGTCTCTCCCTATTTCTCCCAGTTCAGGTAGTCTCTCCCTATTTCTCCCAGTTCAGGTAGTCTCTCAGTTCAGGTAGTCTCTCAGTTCAGGTAGTCTCTCTCTATTTCTCCCAGTTCAGGTAGTCTCTCCCTATTTCTCCCAGTTCAGGTAGTCTCTCCCTATTTCTCCCAGTTCAGGTAGTCTCTCTCTATTTCTCTCAGTTCAGGTAGTCTCTCTATTTCTCTCAGTTCAGGTAGTCTCTCAGTTCAGGTAGTCTCTCTCTATTTCTCCCAGTTCAGGTAGTCTCTCTATTTCTCTCAGTTCAGGTAGTCTCTCAGTTCAGGTAGTCTCTCTATTTCTCCCAGTTCAGGTAGTCTCTCTCTATTTCTCTCAGTTCAGGTAGTCTCTCTATTTCTCTCAGTTCAGGTAGTCTCTCAGTTCAGGTAGTCTCTCTCTATTTCTCTCAATTCAGGTAGTCTCTATTTCTCTCAGTTCAGGTAGTCTCTCTATTTCTCCCAGTTCAGGTAGTCTCTCTCTATTTCTCTCAGTTCAGGTAGTCTCTCTATTTCTCTCAGTTCAGGTAGTCTCTCTCTATTTCTCCCAGTTCAGGTAGTCTCTCCCTATTTCTCCCAGTTCAGGTAGTCTCCCAGTTCAGGTAGTCTCTCAGTTCAGGTAGTCTCTCAGTTCAGGTAGTCTCTCTCTATTTCTCCCAGTTCAGGTAGTCTCTCCCTATTTCTCCCAGTTCAGGTAGTCTCTCCCTATTTCTCTCAGTTCAGGTAGTCTCTCTCTATTTCTCCCAGTTCAGGTAGTCTCTCTCTATTTCTCTCAGTTCAGGTAGTCTCTATTTCTCCCAGTTCAGGTAGTCTCTCTCTATTTCTCTCAGTTCAGGTAGTCTCTATTTCTCCCAGTTCAGGTAGTCTCTCTCTATTTCTCCCAGTTCAGGTAGTCTCTCTCTATTTCTCCCAGTTCAGGTAGTCTCTCTCTATTTCTCTCAGTTCAGGTAGTCTCTATTTCTCTCAGTTCAGGTAGTCTCTCCCTATTTCTCTCAGTTCAGGTAGTCTCTCAGTTCAGGTAGTCTCTATTTCTCTCAGTTCAGGTAGTCTCTCTCTATTTCTCCCAGTTCAGGTAGTCTCTCTCTATTTCTCTCAGTTCAGGTAGTCTCTATTTCTCTCAGTTCAGGTAGTCTCTCTCTATTTCTCCCAGTTCAGGTAGTCTCTCTCTATTTCTCTCAGTTCAGGTAGTCTCTCTCTATTTCTCCCAGTTCAGGTAGTCTCTCTCTATTTCTCTCAGTTCAGGTAGTCTCTCTCTATTTCTCTCAGTTCAGGTAGTCTCTCAGTCCAGGTAGTCTCTCTCTATTTCTCCCAGTTCAGGTAGTCTCTCTCTATTTCTCTCAGTTCAGGTAGTCTCTATTTCTCTCAGTTCAGGTAGTCTCTCTCTATTTCTCCCAGTTCAGGTAGTCTCTCTCTATTTCTCCCAGTTCAGGTAGTCTCTCTCTATTTCTCCCAGTTCAGGTAGTCTCTCTCTATTTCTCCCAGTTCAGGTAGTCTCTCTCTATTTCTCCCAGTTCAGGTAGTCTCTCTCTATTTCTCTCAGTTCAGGTAGTCTCTATTTCTCTCAGTTCAGGTAGTCTCTCTCTATTTCTCCCAGTTCAGGTAGTCTCTCTCTATTTCTCCCAGTTCAGGTAGTCTCTCTCTATTTCTCTCAGTTCAGGTAGTCTCTCTCTATTTCTCCCAGTTCAGGTAGTCTCTCTCTATTTCTCCCAGTTCAGGTAGTCTCTCTCTATTTCTCCCAGTTCAGGTAGTCTCTCTCTATTTCTCTCAGTTCAGGTAGTCTCTATTTCTCTCAGTTCAGGTAGTCTCTCCCTATTTCTCTCAGTTCAGGTAGTCTCTCAGTTCAGGTAGTCTCTATTTCTCTCAGTTCAGGTAGTCTCTCTCTATTTCTCCCAGTTCAGGTAGTCTCTCTCTATTTCTCTCAGTTCAGGTAGTCTCTATTTCTCTCAGTTCAGGTAGTCTCTCTCTATTTCTCCCAGTTCAGGTAGTCTCTATTTCTCCCAGTTCAGGTAGTCTCTCTCTATTTCTCCCAGTTCAGGTAGTCTCTCTCTATTTCTCCCAGTTCAGGTAGTCTCTCAGTTCAGGTAGTCTCTCAGTTCAGGTAGTCTCTATTTCTCCCAGTTCAGGTAGTCTCTATTTCTCCCAGTTCAGGTAGTCTCTCAGTTCAGGTAGTCTCTCAGTTCAGGTAGTCTCTATTTCTCTCAGTTCAGGTAGTCTCTCAGTTCAGGTAGTCTCTCAGTTCAGGTAGTCTCTCCCTATTTTTCTCAGTTCAGGTAGTCTCTCTCTATTTCTCCCAGTTCAGGTAGTCTCTCAGTTCAGGTAGTCTCTCTCTATTTCTCCCAGTTCAGGTAGTCTCTCTCTATTTCTCCCAGTTCAGGTAGTCTCTCTCTATTTCTCCCAGTTCAGGTGGTCTTTCTCTATTTCTCCCAGTTCAGGTAGTCTCTCCCTATTTCTCCCAGTTCAGGTAGTCTCTCTTTATTTCTCTCAGTTCAGGTAGTCTCTCTCTATTTCTCTCAGTTCAGGTAGTCTCTCTCTATTTCTCTCAGTTCAGGTAGTCTCTCAGTTCAGGTAGTCTCCCAGTTCAGGTAGTCTCTCTCTATTTCTCTCAGTTCAGGTAGTCTCTCTCTATTTCTCTCAGTTCAGGTAGTCTCTATTTCTCTCAGTTCAGGTAGTCTCTCTCTATTTCTCCCAGTTCAGGTAGTCTCTCAGTTCAGGTAGTCTCCCAGTTCAGGTAGTCTCTCTCTATTTCTCTCAGTTCAGGTAGTCTCTCTCTATTTCTCCCAGTTCAGGTAGTCTCTCAGTTCAGGTAGTCTCCCAGTTCAGGTAGTCTCCCAGTTCAGGTAGTCTCTCTCTATTTCTCTCAGTTCAGGTAGTCTCTCTCTATTTCTCCCAGTTCAGGTAGTCTCTCAGTTCAGGTAGTCTCCCAGTTCAGGTAGTCTCTCTCTATTTCTCTCAGTTCAGGTAGTCTCTCTCTATTTCTCTCAGTTCAGGTAGTCTCTCTCTATTTCTCTCAGTTCAGGTAGTCTCTATTTCTCCCAGTTCAGGTAGTCTCTCTCTATTTCTCTCAGTTCAGGTAGTCTCTCAGTTCAGGTAGTCTCTCTCTATTTCTCTCAGTTCAGGTAGTCTCTCAGTTCAGGTAGTCTCCCAGTTCAGGTAGTCTCTCTCTATTTCTCTCAGTTCAGGTAGTCTTTCTCTATCTCTCCCAGTTCAGGTAGTCTCTCTCTATTTCTCTCAGTTCAGGTAGTCTCTCAGTTCAGGTAGTCTCTCTCTATTTCTCCCAGTTCAGGTAGTCTCTCTCTATTTCTCCCAGTTCAGGTAGTCTCTCTATTTCTCCCAGTTCAGGTAGTCTCTCTCTATTTCTCCCAGTTCAGGTAGTCTCTCTCTATTTCTCCCAGTTCAGGTAGTCTCTCTCTATTTCTCTCAGTTCAGGTAGTCTCTCCCTATTTCTCTCAGTTCAGGTAGTCTCTATTTCTCCCAGTTCAGGTAGTCTCTCTCTATTTCTCTCAGTTCAGGTAGTCTCTATTTCTCCCAGTTCAGGTAGTCTCTCTCTATTTCTCTCAGTTCAGGTAGTCTCTCCCTATTTCTCTCAGTTCAGGTAGTCTCTCAGTTCAGGTAGTCTCTATTTCTCTCAGTTCAGGTAGTCTCTATTTCTCTCAGTTCAGGTAGTCTCTCCCTATTTCTCTCAGTTCAGGTAGTCTCTCAGTTCAGGTAGTCTCTATTTCTCTCAGTTCAGGTAGTCTCTCTCTATTTCTCCCAGTTCAGGTAGTCTCTCTCTATTTCTCCCAGTTCAGGTAGTCTCTCAGTTCAGGTAGTCTCCCAGTTCAGGTAGTCTCTCTCTATTTCTCTCAGTTCAGGTAGTCTCTCTCTATTTCTCCCAGTTCAGGTAGTCTCTCAGTTCAGGTAGTCTCCCAGTTCAGGTAGTCTCCCAGTTCAGGTAGTCTCTCTCTATTTCTCTCAGTTCAGGTAGTCTCTATTTCTCTCAGTTCAGGTAGTCTCTCCCTATTTCTCTCAGTTCAGGTAGTCTCTCAGTTCAGGTAGTCTCTATTTCTCTCAGTTCAGGTAGTCTCTCTCTATTTCTCTCAGTTCAGGTAGTCTCTATTTCTCTCAGTTCAGGTAGTCTCTCCTATTTCTCTCAGTTCAGGTAGTCTCTCTCTATTTCTCCCAGTTCAGGTAGTCTCTCAGTTCAGGTAGTCTCTATTTCTCTCAGTTCAGGTAGTCTCTCCCTATTTCTCTCAGTTCAGGTAGTCTCTCAGTTCAGGTAGTCTCTATTTCTCTCAGTTCAGGTAGTCTCTATTTCTCTCAGTTCAGGTAGTCTCTCTCTATTTCTCCCAGTTCAGGTAGTCTCTCAGTTCAGGTAGTCTCCCAGTTCAGGTAGTCTCTCTCTATTTCTCTCAGTTCAGGTAGTCTCTCTCTATTTCTCCCAGTTCAGGTAGTCTCTCAGTTCAGGTAGTCTCCCAGTTCAGGTAGTCTCCCAGTTCAGGTAGTCTCTCTCTATTTCTCCCAGTTCAGGTAGTCTCTCAGTTCAGGTAGTCTCCCAGTTCAGGTAGTCTCTCTCTATTTCTCTCAGTTCAGGTAGTCTCTCTCTATTTCTCTCAGTCCAGGTAGTCTCTCTCTATTTCTCCCAGTTCAGGTAGTCTCTATTTCTCCCAGTTCAGGTAGTCTCTCTCTATTTCTCTCAGTCCAGGTAGTCTCTCTCTATTTCTCTCAGTTCAGGTAGTCTCTCTCTATTTCTCTCAGTTCAGGTAGTCTCTCTCTATTTCTCTCAGTTCAGGTAGTCTCTCTCTATTTCTCTCAGTTCAGGTAGTCTCCCAGTTCAGGTAGTCTCTCTATTTCTCCCAGTTCAGGTAGTCTCTCTCTATTTCTCTCAGTTAAGGTAGTCTCTCTCTATTTCTCTCAGTTAAGGTAGTCTCTCTCTATTTCTCCCAGTTCAGGTAGTCTCTCTCTATTTCTCCCAGTTCAGGTAGTCTCTCTCTATTTCTCTCAGTTCAGGTAGTCTCTATTTCTCTCAGTTCAGGTAGTCTTTCTCTATTTCTCTCAGTTCAGGTAGTCTCTCTATTTCTCCCAGTTCAGGTAGTCTCTCAGTTCAGGTAGTCTTTCTCTATCTCTCCCAGTTCAGGTGGTCTCTCTCTATTTCTCCCAGTTCAGGTAGTCTCCCAGTTCAGGTAGTCTCTCTCTATCTCTCCCAGTTCAGGTAGTCTCTCAGTTCAGGTAGTCTCTCTCTATTTCTCTCAGTTCAGGTAGTCTCTCTCTATTTCTCTCAGTCCAGGTAGTCTCTCTCTATTTCTCTCAGTTCAGGTAGTCTCTCTCTATTTCTCTCAGTTCAGGTAGTCTTTCTCTATCTCTCCCAGTTCAGGTAGTCTCTCAGTTCAGGTAGTCTCTCTCTATTTCTCTCAGTTCAGGTAGTCTCTCTCTATTTCTCTCAGTCCAGGTAGTCTCTCTCTATTTCTCTCAGTTCAGGTAGTCTCTCTCTATTTCTCTCAGTCCAGGTAGTCTTTCTCTATTTCTCCCAGTTCAGGTAGTCTCCCAGTTCAGGTAGTCTCTCTCTATTTCTCCCAGTTCAGGTAGTCTCTCTCTATTTCTCCCAGTTCAGGTAGTCTCTCTATTTCTCCCAGTTCAGGTAGTCTCTCTCTATTTCTCCCAGTTCAGGTAGTCTCTCTCTATTTCTCCCAGTTCAGGTAGTCTCTCTCTATTTCTCTCAGTTCAGGTAGTCTCTCCCTATTTCTCTCAGTTCAGGTAGTCTCTATTTCTCCCAGTTCAGGTAGTCTCTCTCTATTTCTCTCAGTTCAGGTAGTCTCTATTTCTCCCAGTTCAGGTAGTCTCTCTCTATTTCTCTCAGTTCAGGTAGTCTCTCCCTATTTCTCTCAGTTCAGGTAGTCTCTCAGTTCAGGTAGTCTCTATTTCTCTCAGTTCAGGTAGTCTCTATTTCTCTCAGTTCAGGTAGTCTCTCCCTATTTCTCTCAGTTCAGGTAGTCTCTCAGTTCAGGTAGTCTCTATTTCTCTCAGTTCAGGTAGTCTCTCTCTATTTCTCCCAGTTCAGGTAGTCTCTCTCTATTTCTCCCAGTTCAGGTAGTCTCTCAGTTCAGGTAGTCTCCCAGTTCAGGTAGTCTCTCTCTATTTCTCTCAGTTCAGGTAGTCTCTCTCTATTTCTCCCAGTTCAGGTAGTCTCTCAGTTCAGGTAGTCTCCCAGTTCAGGTAGTCTCCCAGTTCAGGTAGTCTCTCTCTATTTCTCTCAGTTCAGGTAGTCTCTATTTCTCTCAGTTCAGGTAGTCTCTCCCTATTTCTCTCAGTTCAGGTAGTCTCTCAGTTCAGGTAGTCTCTATTTCTCTCAGTTCAGGTAGTCTCTCTCTATTTCTCTCAGTTCAGGTAGTCTCTATTTCTCTCAGTTCAGGTAGTCTCTCCCTATTTCTCTCAGTTCAGGTAGTCTCTCTCTATTTCTCCCAGTTCAGGTAGTCTCTCAGTTCAGGTAGTCTCTATTTCTCTCAGTTCAGGTAGTCTCTCCCTATTTCTCTCAGTTCAGGTAGTCTCTCAGTTCAGGTAGTCTCTATTTCTCTCAGTTCAGGTAGTCTCTATTTCTCTCAGTTCAGGTAGTCTCTCTCTATTTCTCCCAGTTCAGGTAGTCTCTCAGTTCAGGTAGTCTCCCAGTTCAGGTAGTCTCTCTCTATTTCTCTCAGTTCAGGTAGTCTCTCTCTATTTCTCCCAGTTCAGGTAGTCTCTCAGTTCAGGTAGTCTCCCAGTTCAGGTAGTCTCCCAGTTCAGGTAGTCTCTCTCTATTTCTCCCAGTTCAGGTAGTCTCTCAGTTCAGGTAGTCTCCCAGTTCAGGTAGTCTCTCTCTATTTCTCTCAGTTCAGGTAGTCTCTCTCTATTTCTCTCAGTCCAGGTAGTCTCTCTCTATTTCTCCCAGTTCAGGTAGTCTCTATTTCTCCCAGTTCAGGTAGTCTCTCTCTATTTCTCTCAGTCCAGGTAGTCTCTCTCTATTTCTCTCAGTTCAGGTAGTCTCTCTCTATTTCTCTCAGTTCAGGTAGTCTCTCTCTATTTCTCTCAGTTCAGGTAGTCTCTCTCTATTTCTCTCAGTTCAGGTAGTCTCCCAGTTCAGGTAGTCTCTCTATTTCTCCCAGTTCAGGTAGTCTCTCTCTATTTCTCTCAGTTAAGGTAGTCTCTCTCTATTTCTCTCAGTTAAGGTAGTCTCTCTCTATTTCTCCCAGTTCAGGTAGTCTCTCTCTATTTCTCCCAGTTCAGGTAGTCTCTCTCTATTTCTCTCAGTTCAGGTAGTCTCTATTTCTCTCAGTTCAGGTAGTCTTTCTCTATTTCTCTCAGTTCAGGTAGTCTCTCTATTTCTCCCAGTTCAGGTAGTCTCTCAGTTCAGGTAGTCTTTCTCTATCTCTCCCAGTTCAGGTGGTCTCTCTCTATTTCTCCCAGTTCAGGTAGTCTCCCAGTTCAGGTAGTCTCTCTCTATCTCTCCCAGTTCAGGTAGTCTCTCAGTTCAGGTAGTCTCTCTCTATTTCTCTCAGTTCAGGTAGTCTCTCTCTATTTCTCTCAGTCCAGGTAGTCTCTCTCTATTTCTCTCAGTTCAGGTAGTCTCTCTCTATTTCTCTCAGTTCAGGTAGTCTTTCTCTATCTCTCCCAGTTCAGGTAGTCTCTCAGTTCAGGTAGTCTCTCTCTATTTCTCTCAGTTCAGGTAGTCTCTCTCTATTTCTCTCAGTCCAGGTAGTCTCTCTCTATTTCTCTCAGTTCAGGTAGTCTCTCTCTATTTCTCTCAGTCCAGGTAGTCTTTCTCTATTTCTCCCAGTTCAGGTAGTCTCCCAGTTCAGGTAGTCTCTCTCTATTTCTCCCAGTTCAGGTAGTCTCTCTCTATTTCTCTCAGTTCAGGTAGTCTTTCTCTATCTCTCCCAGTTCAGGTAGTCTCTCTCTATTTCTCTCAGTTCAGGTAGTCTCTCAGTTCAGGTAGTCTCTCTCTATATCTCCCAGTTCAGGTAGTCTCTATTTCTCTCAGTTCAGGTGGTCTCTCTCTATTTCTCTCAGTCCAGGTAGTCTCTCTCTATTTCTCTCAGTTCAGGTAGTCTCTCTATTTCTCCCAGTTCAGGTAGTCTCTCTCTATTTTTCTCAGTTCAGGTAGTCTCTCAGTTCAGGTAGTCTCTATTTCTCCCAGTTCAGGTAGTCTCTCTTTATTTCTCTCAGTTCAGGTAGTCTCTCAGTTCAGGTAGTCTCTCAGTTCAGGTAGTCTCTATTTCTCCCAGTTCAGGTAGTCTCTCCCTATTTCTCCCAGTTCAGGTAGTCTCTCTCTATTTCTCTCAGTTCAGGTAGTCTCTCAGTTCAGGTAGTCTCTCAGTTCAGGTAGTCTCTATTTCTCTCAGTTCAGGTAGTCTCTCCCTATTTCTCTCAGTTAAGGTAGTCTCTCTCTATTTTTCCAGTTCAGGTAGTCTCTCTCTATTTCTCCCAGTTCAGGTAGTCTCTCAGTTCAGGTAGTCTCTCTCTATTTCTCTCAGTTCAGGTAGTCTCTCTCTATTTCTCCCAGTTCAGGTAGTCTCTCTATTTCTCCCAGTTCAGGTAGTCTCTCTATTTCTCCCAGTTCAGGTAGTCTCTCCCTATTTCTCCCAGTTCAGGTAGTCTCTATTTCTCCCAGTTCAGGTAGTCTCTCTCTATTTCTCCCAGTTCAGGTAGTCTCTATTTCTCCCAGTTCAGGTAGTCTCTCTATTTCTCTCAGTTCAGGTAGTCTCTCTCTATTTCTCCCAGTTCAGGTAGTCTCTCTCTATTTCTCTCAGTTCGGGTAGTCTCTCAGTTCAGGTAGTCTCTCTATTTCTCCCAGTTCAGGTAGTCTCTCTCTATTTCTCTCAGTTCAGGTAGTCTCTCTATTTCTCTCAGTTCAGGTAGTCTCTCAGTTCAGGTAGTCTCTCAGTTCAGGTAGTCTCTCTCTATTTCTCCCAGTTCAGGTAGTCTCCCAGTTCAGGTAGTCTCTATTTCTCTCAGTTCAGGTAGTCTCTCCCTATTTCTCCCAGTTCAGGTAGTCTCTCCCTATTTCTCCCAGTTCAGGTAGTCTCTCTCTATTTCTCCCAGTTCAGGTAGTCTCTCAGTTCAGGTAGTCTCTCTATTTCTCTCAGTTCAGGTAGTCTCTCAGTTCAGGTAGTCTCTCTCTATTTCTCCCAGTTCAGGTAGTCTCTCTCTATTTCTCTCAGTTCAGGTAGTCTCTCTCTATTTCTCCCAGTTCAGGTAGTCTCTCTATTTCTCCCAGTTCAGGTAGTCTCTCTCTATTTCTCTCAGTTCAGGTAGTCTCTCTCTATTTCTCCCAGTTCAGGTAGTCTCTCTATTTCTCCCAGTTCAGGTAGTCTCTCTCTATTTCTCTCAGTTCAGGTAGTCTCTCTCTATTTCTCCCAGTTCAGGTAGTCTCTCTATTTCTCCCAGTTCAGGTAGTCTCTCTCTATTTCTCTCAGTTCAGGTAGTCTCTCTCTATTTCTCCCAGTTCAGGTAGTCTCTCTATTTCTCCCAGTTCAGGTAGTCTCTCTATTTCTCCCAGTTCAGGTAGTCTCTCTCTATTTCTCCCAGTTCAGGTAGTCTCTCTCTATTTCTCTCAGTTCAGGTAGTCTCTCTATTTCTCTCAGTTCAGGTAGTCTCTCTATTTCTCTCAGTTCAGGTAGTCTCTCTATTTCTCCCAGTTCAGGTAGTCTCTCTCTATTTCTCTCAGTTCAGGTAGTCTCTCTATCTCTCCCAGTCCAGGTAGTCTCTCTCTATTTCTCTCAGTTCAGGTAGTCTCTCTATTTCTCTCAGTTCAGGTAGTCTCTCTCTATTTCTCCCAGTTCAGGTAGTCTCTCTATTTCTCTCAGTCCAGGTAGTCTCTCTCTATTTCTCCCAGTTCAGGTAGTCTCTCTATTTCTCCCAGTTCAGGTAGTCTCTCTCTATCTCTCCCAGTTCAGGTAGTCTCTCTCTATCTCTCCCAGTTCAGGTAGTCTCTCTATTTCTCCCAGTTCAGGTGGTCTCTCTCTATTTCTCTCAGTCCAGGTAGTCTCTCTCTATTTCTCCCAGTCCAGGTAGTCTCTCTCTATTTCTCCCAGTCCAGGTAGTCTCTCTCTATTTCAGTTTCAACCCGTTATCTTCTGTATAGTGCCTAATGAACATCAACAAGTTCTGACTGTTAAGTCATTCACCCCATATCTGTTGTTTGAAATCCTCTCCTCCATTTCTCTCTCCCCTCCTATAGGCCTCACCCACCTGTAAACCCGCCCATGACGACACCTTCCGCCCTGGCAACCTGTTCAGACAGCTAGCCAATCAGGAGGAGGAGCCCGTGGCGCCACCGTCGCTATTCAAGCTGGGCTGGCTCTCTGGCATGTAGTGCACTACTTTTCTCTCTATTCCCACTATGTAGTGCACTACTTTTGACAAGGACCTATGGGAACTATTCCCACTATATAGGGAATAGGGTGCCATTTAACACTGAACCCAAATAAGGAGTGTGACTGTTTGTATTCTTTAAACACCTTGTACTGTACAGAGACTGTTAGAAGATATGAATCAATATTACAGTTTGAACAGATTATTCATGAGATTGTGTTGATGTGTGATTTATTTCATTAATGTAGTGGAGATAATGTTTTAGTATATACCTGACCACTGTCTGGGTCCTGCTGATAGTCACATACACACAGTACATACACACAGTACACACACACAGACAGACAGACACAGACAGACACCCAGACAGACAGACAGACAGACAGACAGACAGACAGACAGACAGACAGACAGACAGACAGACAGACAGACAGACAGACAGACAGACAGACAGACAGACAGACAGACAGACAGACAGACAGACAGACAGACAGACAGACAGACAGACAGACAGACAGACAGACAGACAGACAGTACACCCAGACAGACACAGTACACCCAGACAGACAGACAGTACACCCAGACAGACAGACAGTACACCCAGACAGACACCCAGACAGACAGTACACCCAGACAGTACACCCAGACAGACAGACAGACAGACAGACAGACAGACAGACAGTACACCCAGACAGACAGACAGTACACCCAGACAGACAGACAGTACACCCAGACAGACAGACAGTACACCCAGACAGACAGACAGACAGACAGACAGACAGACAGACAGACAGACAGTACACCCAGACAGACAGACAGTACACCCAGACAGTACACCCAGTACACCCAGTACACCCAGACAGACAGACAGACAGACAGACAGACAGACAGACAGACAGACAGACAGACAGACAGACAGACAGACAGACAGACAGACAGACAGACAGACAGACAGACAGACAGACAGACAGTACACCCAGTACACCCAGACAGTACACCCAGTACACCCAGTACACCCAGACAGACAGACAGTACACCCAGACAGACAGACAGTACACCCAGACAGACAGACAGACAGACAGTACACCCAGACAGACAGACAGACAGACAGTACACCCAGACAGACAGACAGTACACCCAGACAGACAGACAGTACACCCAGACAGACAGACAGTACACCCAGACAGTACACCCAGACAGACAGACAGTACACCCAGACAGACAGACAGACAGACAGACAGACAGACAGACAGACAGTACACCCAGACAGACAGACAGTACACCCAGACAGACACCCAGACAGACAGTACACCCAGACAGACAGACAGACAGACAGACAGACAGTACACCCAGACAGACAGACAGACAGACAGACAGACAGACAGTACACCCAGACAGACAGACAGTACACCCAGACAGACAGACAGTACACCCAGACAGACAGACAGACAGACAGACAGTACACCCAGACAGACAGACAGTACACCCAGACAGACAGACAGACAGACAGACAGACAGACAGTACACCCAGACAGACAGACAGTACACCCAGTACACCCAGACAGTACACCCAGTACACCCAGTACACCCAGACAGACAGACAGACAGACAGACAGACAGACAGACAGACAGACAGACAGACAGACAGACAGACAGACAGACAGTACACCCAGTACACCCAGACAGTACACCCAGTACACCCAGACAGACAGACAGTACACCCAGTACACCCAGACAGACAGACAGTACACCCAGACAGACAGACAGTACACCCAGTACACCCAGACAGACAGACAGTACACCCAGACAGACAGACAGTACACCCAGACAGACAGACAGTACACCCAGACAGACAGACAGACAGTACACCCAGACAGACAGACAGTACACCCAGACAGACAGACAGTACACCCAGACAGACAGACAGTACACCCAGACAGACAGACAGTACACCCAGACAGACAGACAGTACACCCAGACAGACAGACAGTACACCCAGACAGACAGACAGTACACCCAGACAGACAGACAGTACACCCAGACAGACAGACAGTACACCCAGACAGACAGACAGACAGACAGACAGACAGACAGACAGACAGACAGACAGACAGACAGACAGACAGACAGACAGACAGACAGACAGACAGACAGACAGACAGACAGACAGACAGACAGACAGACAGACAGACAGACAGACAGACAGACAGACAGACAGACAACTGTTATCTATCTAGTTGCAGACTGGTAACGATAACTGTTATCTATCTAGTTGCAGACTGGTAACGATAACTGTTATCTATCTAGTTGCAGACTGGTAACGATAACTGTTATCTATCTAGTTGCAGACTGGTAAAGATAACTGTTATCTATCTAATGCAGACTGGTAACGATAACTGTTATCTATCTAGTTGCAGACTGGTAAAGATAACTGTTATCTATCTAATGCAGACTGGTAACGATAACTGTTATCTATCTAATGCAGACTGGTAACGATAACTGTTATCTATCTAATGCAGACTGGTAACGATAACTGTTATCTATCTAATGCAGACTGGTAAAGATAACTGTTATCTATCTAATGCAGACTGGTAACGATAACTGTTATCTATCTAATGCAGACTGGTAACGATAACTGTTATCTATCTAATGCAGACTGGTAACGATAACTGTTATCTATCTAATGCAGACTGGTAACGATAACTGTTATCTATCTAATGCAGACTGGTAACGATAACTGTTATCTATCTAATGCAGACTGGTAAAGATAACTGTTATCTATCTAATGCAGACTGGTAACGATAACTGTTATCTATCTAATGCAGACTGGTAACGATAACTGTTATCTCTCTGGCTTTCGATTTCCTTCTAACAGTCATATTCCTCTTCACGTTCTATTTGTGGCTCTTCCAGATGTATATATTTCTCCACTACAGCAGTTGATGTTGTAGTATGTTGTGTAGTAGTATGTTGTGTATTCGTTGATGTAGTAGTGTGTTGTGTAGTAGTATGTTGTGTATCAGTTGATGTAGTAGTATGTTGTGTATTAGTTGATGTAGTAGTGTGTTGTGTAGTAGTATGTTGTGTATCAGTTGATGTAGTAGTGTGTTGTGTAGTAGTATGTTGTGTAGTAGTATGTTGTGTATCAGTTGATGTAGTAGTGTGTTGTGTAGTAGTGTGTTGTGTATCAGTTGATGTAGTAGTGTGTTGTGTAGTAGTGTGTTGTGTAGTAGTGTGTTGTGTATCAGTTGATGTAGTAGTGTGTTGTGTAGTAGTGTGTTGTGTAGTAGTGTGTTGTGTAGTAGTATGTTGTGTATCAGTTGATGTAGTAGTGTGTTGTGTAGTAGTGTGTTGTGTATTGTTAAGTGACTGTCCCACTGGATGTCATAAGGTGAATGCACCAATTTGTAAGTCGCTCTGGATAAGAGCGTCTGCTAAATGACTTAAATGTAAATGTAAATGTAGTAGTATGTTGTGTATCAGTTGATGTAGTAGTATGTTGTGTAGTAGTGTGTTGTGTAGTAGTGTGTTGTGTAGTAGTGTGTTGTGTATTAGTTGATGTAGTAGTGTGTTGTGTAGTAGTGTGTTGTGTAGTAGTATGTTGTGTAGTAGTATGTTGTGTATCAGTTGATGTAGTAGTGTGTTGTGTAGTAGTATGTTGTGTAGTAGTTGATGTAGTAGTATGTTGTGTAGTAGTGTGTTGTGTATTAGTTGATGTAGTAGTGTGTTGTGTAGTAGTATGTTGTGTATCAGTTGATATAGTAGTATGTTGTGTAGTAGTGTGTTGTGTAGTAGTGTGTTGTGTAGTAGTGTGTTGTGTATTAGTTGATGTAGTAGTGTGTTGTGTAGTAGTGTGTTGTGTAGTAGTGTGTTGTGTATCAGTTGATGTAGTAGTATGTTGTGTAGCAGAGGGCCCCTACAGACAGTCCCTGTTCTCTGTGTGTTGTGTAGTAGTATGTTGTGTAGCAGAGGGCCCCTACAGACAGTCCCTGTTCTCTGTGTGTTGTGTAGTAGTATGTTGTGTAGCAGAGGGCCCCTACAGACAGTCCCTGTTCTCTGTGTGTTGTGTAGTAGTATGTTGTGTAGTAGTGTGTTGTGTAGCAGAGGGCCCCTACAGACAGTCTCTGTTCTCTGTGTGTTGTGTAGTAGTGTGTTGTGTAGTAGAGGGCCCCGACAGACAGTCCCTGTTCTCTGTGTGTTGTGTAGTAGTATGTTGTGTAGCAGAGGGCCCCTACAGACAGTCCCTGTTCTCTGTGTGTTGTGTAGTAGTATGTTGTGTAGTAGTGTGTTGTGTAGCAGAGGGCCCCTACAGACAGTCTCTGTTCTCTGTGTGTTGTGTAGTAGTGTGTTGTGTAGTAGAGGGCCCCGACAGACAGTCCCTGTTCTCTGTGTGTTGTGTAGTAGTGTGTTGTGTAGCAGAGGGCCCCTACAGACAGTCCCTGTTCTCTGTCCATCTGAACTGAAGTAGATTTTAATCATCAGCAGATTCATTCTCAGTTCAGTAAATGGCCTTAACACAACACAGGTACTCGACAGACAGTAGTTTATTTCCCTCATTCAACCAATCCGTACTGGCTTGACATCAGTGGTCGAGGACATAAATGATTCTATAAAATACCAATATCTCCATTAAAACAGTAGCTAATAAGTCCAATATTTAGGACATAAAGTACTCCTATGTAACACCATCTCCATGGAAACCAAATATATATTAGATGAACAACCGCATGTATATTAAACTCCATTTCCCATGATGCCCTGGGCTCTCTCTACTTCCTGTCCAGCTTGTTGGTGGCCACCATGGCTTTGACGTCAATGGGCCTGGCAGCAACAGCTGCTGCTGCCTTCTCCTCCTCCTCCTGCTGCCACTGCAGGATGGGGCTGATGCCTGGGTTACGATTCCTCACATTGGCCTCCAACTGGGCATCACTGGAGAGGAGGGAGAGGGAAGAGAAAGAGAAGGGGTGAGAGAGAGACAGAGAGGGGAGAGAGAGACAGAGGGGGGGGAAGAGAGACAGAGAGGGGGAAGAGAGAGAGAGGGGGAAGAGAGAGACCGAGAGGGGGAAGAGAGAGACAGAGGGGGAAGAGAGAGACAGAGGGGAGAGAGAGAGAGACACAGAGGGGAGAGAGAGAGACACAGAGGGGAGAGAGAGAGACACAGAGGGGAGAGAGAGAGACAGGGGGAAGAGAGAGACAGGGGGAAGAGAGAGACAGAGGGGGAAGAGAGAGACAGGGGGAAGAGAGAGACAGAGGGGGAAGAGAGAGACAGAGGGGGAAGAGAGAGACAGAGGGGGAAGAGAGAGACAGAGGGGGAAGAGAGAGACAGAGGGGGAAGAGAGAGACAGAGGGGGAGAGAGAGACAGAGGGGGAGAGAGAGACAGAGGGGGGAGAGAGAGACAGAGGGGGAGAGGAGACAGAGGGGGAGAGAGAGACAGAGGGGGGAGAGAGAGACAGAGGGGGAAGAGAGAGACAGGGAAGGGGAAGGGGTGGTGAGAGAGGAGGAAGGAGAGGGGGAGAAAAGAGGTGAGTAGATGATCAGACTCATATTGCACATCAAGACCACTGCTGTTGTTTAATTTCCATGATCCCCCCCAAGACCAGCTGACTGTCTCTTGTAAAAGGAGAGTGATGCAACAACAACACATGACACCAGCTCTATAAACTGGAGACGGCTTGGTGGAGACGGCTTGGTGGAGACGGCTTGGTAGACAGGTGAATGTTTCAGTCCAATAAACAATGATATGGTGGAGGTGCAGAATATCCTGCAGTCTTACGTGAAGACGTGGGGCGCCGGGACCAGAGCCCTCTTCTGCATGTCTTTATGGACCGGAGACTTCAGGTACCGGTAGAACGTATCCTGGGACAGAGACAGAGGAGGGGACATTATAAAACATGTCTTTATGGACCAGAGACTTGAGGTACCGGTAGAAGGTATCCTGGGACAGAGACAGAGGAGGGGACATTATAAAACATGTCTTTATGGACCGGTAGAAGGTATCCTGGGACAGAGACCGAGGAGGGGACATTATAAAACATGTCTTTATGGACCGGTAGAAGGTATCCTGGGACAGAGACAGAGGAGGGGACATTGTAAAACATGTCTTTATGGACCGGTAGAACGTATCCTGGGACAGAGGAGGGGACGTTATAAAACCCTGTAGTTTTAATGTATTTTATCTGCAGAACCTCTGCAAGATATTTCCTTTGGAACCCGGCACACAAATACTTCTTAGTTACAAACTTTAGAGACAATTCCTCATTCTGACGGTCTGAAACGGACGTGCGTCACGACACATAACTTCATATTATCCTGCTCGGTGTACTGTGTGTTTAGTTGTGTTACAGAGGAACTGGTGTGACGAATAAGCCTGACCCCTCTGTTAGGGGGGACTAACTCTACACACACACCTTCTTCATGAGCAGGAAGATGTGTGTCTGGGCAGCGTCCAGCACGTAGCGGTGAGGAACAACCAGACCCTTCACTGTCAGCCCCATGGTACGACCATCGATGTTGATCCATCGAGGAGCTCCAGGCTTCAGGAAGGTGCTACACACACACACACACACACACACACACACACACACACACACACACACACACACACACACACACACACACACACACACACACACACACACACACACACACACACACACACACACACACACACACACACACACACACAGACACACAGAGACAGACACACGCACAGAGGCACACAGAGGCACACAGAGGCACACAGAGGCACACAGAGGCACACAGAGGCACACAGAGGCACACAGAGGCACACAGAGGCACACAGAGGCACACAGAGGCACCCGCACACACATAGACACCCGCACACACATAGACACCCGCACACACATAGACACCCGCACACACATAGACACCCGCACACACATAGACACACACACACACAGAGGTTAAGGTTCTCTCTGTCACACACACTGAGGTTAAGGTTCTCTCTGTCACACACACAGGTTAAGGTTCTCTCTGTCTCACACACTGAGGTTAAGGTTCTCTCTGTCTCACACACTGAGGTTAAGGTTCTCTCTGTCACACACACAGGTTAAGGTTCTCTCTGTCTCACACACAGAGGTTAAGGTTCTCTCTGTCTCACACACAGAGGTTAAGGTTCTCTCTGTCTCACACACAGAGGTTAAGGTTCTCTCTGTCTCACACATTCTCCAGTGTAACTCACTTGAAGATGAACTGGGATTTCTCTGGTATGGCAGACGCTGCTCCCCACCTCATCTCCTCAGCTGCCTCGTAGAACGCCATGTTCTCCGCTGCACGCACACACATAGATAGATACACACACACGCACATAGATACACACACACATAGATACACACACACACACACACACACACATAGATACACACGCACATAGATACACACACACATAGATACACGCACACACGCACACATAGATACACACACACACACACACCACACACACACACACACACACACACACACACACACACACACACACACACACACACACACACACACACACACACACACACACACACACACACACACACACACACACACACACACACACACACACACACACACACACACACACACACACACACACACACACACTTGAGCTGCATAGCATGCAAGGTAAACCGTAGGCTCCCTATTCCCTAGTGCACTACATAGGGTGCTTCCTAAATGAAATGGCTCCCTATTCCCTAGTGCACTACATAGGGTTCCATTTGGGATGAACCTTTCCTCCCTTGCGTCCTCTGTTGGAGGAGCTATTAATGCTTTGAGGAGGCAAGGAAATAGGACACAAGGAATCAAGGAAAAACAAATTGAGGAAACTGCGTTTAAAAAAATAAATATTGAAGCTTTATTTAACAAGGCAAGTCAGTTAAGAACACATTCTTATTTACAATGACGGCCAAACCCTAACCCGGCCAAACCCTAACCCTTTCAAACCCTAACCCTTTCAAACCCTAACCCTTTCAAACCCTAACCCTTTCAAACCCTAACCCTTTCAAACCCTAACCCTTTCAAACCCTAACCCGGCCAAACCCTACCCCCGCCAAACCCTACCCCGGCCAAACGCCCTAACCCGGCCAAACCCTGGGCCAATTGTGCGCCGCCCAACTCCCGATCACGGCCGGTAGTGATACAGCCCAGGATTGGACCAGGGTCTGTAGCGCCGCCTTTCGCACTGAGATGCAGTGCCTTAGACCGCTCTGCCACTCGGGAGCGATTTGACCTCTGACCTCATTAGGGCTTGTGTGTGTACTGACCACTGTGCTCCTTCTTGAGGAAGAGCTTGAAGTCGACTCTGCCTCGTGGGTCACTGATCAGCTCCCAGAAGCTCAAGACCCAACGCTCCACACTCAACTTAGTGGGGATGTCCACACTGATGAAGAGGGGGGCAGAGAGAGGGGAGAGGGGGCCGAGAGAGAGAGGGGGGCCGAGAGAGGGGGGAGAGGGGGAGGAGAGAGCGAGAGGGGAGGAGAGAGAAAGAGAGAGGAGGGAGAGGGGAGGATAGACAGAGAGGGGAGGAGAGAGAGAGAGGGGAGGTGAGGAGAGAGAAAGAGAAAGAGAGAGGGAGGAGAGGGTGAGAGAGAGGGGGGAGAAAGAGAGGGGGGAGAGAGAGAGAGAGGAGGTGAGGAGAGAGAAAGAGAGAGGGGAGGAGAGGGAGAGGTGGGGGAGGTGAGGAGAGAGAGAAAGAGAGAGGGGAGGAGAGGGAGAGGTGAGAGAGGGGGAGAAAGATAGGGGGAGGAGAGGGAGAGGTGAGAGAGGGGGAGAAAGAGAGGGGGAGGAGAGAGAGAGAGGGGGAGGAGAGAGAGGGGGGGGAGGAGAGAGAGAAAGAGAGGGGAGGAGAGGGAGAGGTGAGAGAGGGGGAGAAAGAGAGGGGGAGGGAGAGAGAGAGAGGGGGAGGGAGAGAGAGGGGGGGAGAAAGAGAGAGGGGAGGAGAGGGAGAGGTGAGAGAGGGGGAGAAAGAGAGAGGAGAGGGAGAGGTGAGAGAGGGGGGGGGAGAAAGAGAGGGGGAGAGGTGAGAGGGGGAGAGAAAGAGAGGGGAGGTGAGGAGAGAGAAAGAGAGAGGGGGAGGAGAGGGAGAGGTGAGAGAGGGGGAGAGAGGGGGAGGAGAGAGAGAGGGGGAGAGAAAGAGAGGGGGGGGGAGAGAGGGGGAGGAGAGAGAGAGGGGGAGAGAAAGAGAGGGGGAGGAGAGAGAGAGGGGGAGAGAAAGAGAGGGGGAGGAGAGAGAGGGGGGAGAGAGAGAGGGGGAGAGAGAGAGAGGGGGGAGAGATTCTAATTAAATCATCATGATCTTCAATCAAGACTTTGATCAGTAGAATCGTGTATTTCTACTGATCCGGAACAAAACTGTGCACCTGAGTTCAGTTGCCAGAAATTACCTTCTTGAGTTGAGTTGCCAGAACTCATCACTGTCCGTTATCCAGGGGTTGCTGGGGACAGGGGTTGTCAGGAACGGGTCGTGATTGTGGTGGGTTGTCACAAACTTGACAAAGCTGAGGAGAACAGAGGGGACATAAACGTTGTGAATCTTCATCATACGTTGTCATCCCAAAAATAATCATATATACAATATACAATAAAATAACTTCTCTCGTTATATTGTAACGTTGGGGTTTATTTTGGACGGGTTTTACATTTCTGAACATGTTGCTGGTCTCAGTCAGTCAGTCAATCAGTCAGTCAATCAATCAATCAATCAATCAATCAGTCAATCAATTCATCAAATGACCACACACAAACACAACCTATCAATCAATCAATGAATGTGTGAAGGACTTGAGAAGGACTTACGCTGTGAGGGACACAGACGATTTGACAGCTGACCTCATTAGGGCTTGTGTAAGGAAAATGTTCTGGGGAGCAGGAGAGAGGAGAGGATAGAGGGGGATAAATAAGGAGGAGGAGGAGAGGATAGAGGGGGATAAATAAGGAGGAGGAGAGGATAGAGGGGGATAAATAAGGAGGGTGAGGAGAGGATAGAGGGGGATAAATAAGGAGGGGGAGGAGAGGATAGAGGGGGATAAATAAGGAGAAGGAGAGAGGAGAGGATAGAGGGGGATAAATAAGGGGGGGGAGAGGACAGAGGGGGATAAATAAAGGGGAGGAGAGAGGAGAGGATAGAGGGGGATAAATAAGGGGGAGAGGATAGAGGGGGTAAATAAGGAGGAGGAGAGGAGAGGATAGAGGGGGATAAATAAGGAGGAGGAGAGGATAGAGGGGGATTAAGGAGGAGGGAGAGGATAGAGGGGGATAAACAAGGAGGAGGAGAGGATAGAGGGGGATAAATAAGGGGGAGAGAGGAGAGGATAGAGGGGGATAAATCAGGAGGATAGGAGAGGATAGAGGGGGATAAATAAGGAGGAGGAGAGGATAGAGGGGGATAAATAAGGAGGAGGAGAGGATAGAGGGGGATAAATAAGGAGGAGGAGAGGATAGAGGGGGATAAATAAGGAGGAGAGGATAGAGGGGGATAAATAAGGAGGAGGAGAGGAGAGGATAGAGGGGGATAAATAAGGAGGAGGAGAGGATAGAGGGGGATAAATAAGGAGGAGGAGAGGATAGAGGGGATAAATAAGGAGGAGAGGATAGAGGGGGATAAATAAGGAGGAGGAGAGGAGAGGATAGAGGGGGATAAATAAGGAGGAGGAGAGGATAGAGGGGGATAAATAAGGAGGAGAGGAGAGGATAGAGGGGGATAAATAAGGAGGAGAGGAGAGGATAGAGGGGGATAAATAAGGAGGAGGAGGAGAGGAGAGGATAGAGGGGGATAAATAAGGAGGAGGAGGAGGAGAGGATAGAGGGGGATAAATAAGGAGGAGGAGAGGATAGAGGGGGATAAATAAGGAGGAGGAGAGGATAGAGGGGGATAAATAAGGGGGACAGGAGAGGATAGAGGGGGATAAATAAGGAGGAGAGGAGAGGATAGAGGGGGATAAATAAGGAGGAGAGGAGAGGATAGAGGGGGATAAATAAGGAGGAGAGGTGGAAATAAGGAGGAGGAGGAGAGGAGAAGAAGGGGAGAAATGAGAGAAGGAAAGAGGAGAGAAGAGAGGAAGGGGAGAGGAGGAAGGATAGGAAGGGGAGAGGAGAGGAAGGGGAGAGGAGGAAGGATAGGAAGGGGAGAGGAGAGGAAGGGGAGAGGAGGAAGGATAGGAAAAGGAGAGGAAGGGGAGAGGAGGAAGGATAGGAAGGGGAGAGGAGAGGAAGGGGAGAGGAGGAAGGATAGGAAGGGGAGAGGAGAGGAAGGGGAGAGGAGGAAGGATAGGAAGGGGAGAGGAGAGGAAGGGGAGGGAGGAAGGATAGGAAGGGGAGAGGAGAGGAAGGGGAGAGGAGGAAGGATAGGAAGGGGAGAGGAGGAAGGATAGGAAGGGGAGAGGAGGAAGGATAGGAAGGGGAGAGGAGAGGAAGGGGAGAGGAGGAAGGATAGGAAGGGGAGAGGAGGAAGGATAGGAAGGAGGAGAGGAAGGGGAGAGGAGGAAGGATAGGAAGGGGAGAGGAGAGGAAGGGGAGAGGAGGAAGGATAGGAAGGGGATAGGAGAGGAAGGGGAGAGGAGGAAGGATAGGAAGGGGGAGAGGAGAGGAAGGGGAGAGGAGGAAGGAGAGGAAGGGGAGAGGAGGAAGGATAGGAAGGGGAGAGGAGGAAGGATAGGAAGGGGAGAGGAGGAAGGATAGGAAGGGGAGAGGAGAGGAAGGGGAGAGGAGGAAGGATAGGAAGGGGAGAGGAGGAAGGATAGGAAGGGAGAGGAGGAAGGATAGGAAGGGGAGAGGAGAGGAAGGGGAGAGGAGGAAGGATAGGAAGGGGAGAGGAGGAAGGATAGGAAGGGGAGAGGAGAGGAAGGGGAGAGGAGGAAGGATAGGAAGGGGAGAGGAGAGGAAGGGGAGAGGAGGAAGGATAGGAAGGGGAGAGGAGAGGAAGGGGAGAGGAGGAAGGATAGGAAGGGGAGAGGAGAGGAAGGGGAGAGGAGGAAGGATAGGGGGAGAGGAGAGGAAGGGGAGAGGAGGAAGGATAGGAAGGGGAGAGGAGGAAGGATAGGAAGGGGAGAGGAGAGGAAGGGGAGAGGATAGGAAGGGGAGAGGAGGAAGGATAGGAAGGGGAGAGGAGAGGAAGGGGAGAGGAGAGGAAGGGGAGGGAGGAAGGATAGGAAGGGGAGAGGATAGGAAGGGGAGAGGAGGAAGGATAGGAAGGGGAGAGGAGAGGAAGGGGAGAGGATAGGAAGGGGAGAGGAGAGGAAGGGGAGAGGAGGAAGGATAGGAAGGGGAGAGGATAGGAAGGGGAGAGGAGGAAGGATAGGAAGGGGAGAGGAGGAAGGATAGGAAGGGGAGAGGACAGGAAGGGGAGAGGAGGAAGGATAGGAAGGGGAGAGGACAGGAAGGGGAGAGGAGGAAGGATAGGAAGGGGAGAGGAGAGGAAGGGGAGAGGAGGAAGGATAGGAAGGGGAGAGGAGGAAGGATAGGAAGGGGAGAGGAGAGGAAGGGGAGAGGAGGAAGGATAGGAAGGGGAGAGGAGAGGAAGGGGAGATACATGATATGTCTGTAATTTCTGTACTTAATCTATTTTCTACACCAGCACATAAACGTGAGTGCATTGGGTTATTCAGGTATTCCAGTGCAGAATTATGTCTGATGTCTTACGGTTCTCCTGACCACGTCGAAGGTCAACACCTGAAAACCCAGGGGAGAAGAACAGCGTGTTATTACAGGCAGAGCTCTTCTGTTCCACTGCTATCTAGAGTCACAACTAACGCACTCTCACACACACAATCCCTCTCGAAGGCAGGCTACAGCACTCTCACACACACAATCCCTCTCGAAGGCAGGCTACAGCACTCTCACACACTCAATCCCTCTCGAAGGCAGGCTACAGCACTCTCACACACACAATCCCTCTCGAAGGCAGGCTACAGCACTCTCACAGGCTACAGCACAGTCACAGGCTACACCACAGTCACAGGCTACAGCACAGTCACAGGCTACACCACAGTCACAGGCTACAGCAGTCACAGACTACACCACAGTCACAGGCTACACCACAGTCACAGGCTACAGCAGTCACAGGCTACACCACAGTCACAGGCTACACCACAGTCACAGGCTACACCACAGTCACAGGCTACACCACAGTCACAGGCTACACCACAGTCACAGGCTACAGCACAGTCACAGACAACATACACCACAGTCACAGGCTACACCACAGTCACAACATACACCACAGTCACACTACACCACAGTCACACTACACCACAGTCACAGGCTACAGCAGTCACAGACTACACCACAGTCACAGGCTACACCACAGTCACAGGCTACAGCAGTCACAGACTACACCACAGTCACAGGCTACACCACAGTCACAGGCTACACCACAGTCACAACACATACCACAGTCACAGGCTACACCACAGTCACAGGCTACAGCACAGTCACAGACAACATACACCACAGTCACAGGCTACACCACAGTCACAACATACACCACAGTCACACTACACCACAGTCACACTACACCACAGTCACAGGCTACACCACAGTCACAACATATACCACAGTCACAGACTACACCACAGTCACAGGCTACACCACAGTCACAGGCTACACCACAGTCACAACACATACCACAGTCACAGGCTACACCACAGTCACAGGCTACAGCACAGTCAGACAACATACACCACAGTCACAGGCTACACCACAGTCACAACATATACCACAGTCACAGACTACACCACAGTCACAGGCTACACCACAGTCACAGGCTACACCACAGTCACAACACATACCACAGTCACAGGCTACACCACAGTCACAGGCTACAGCACAGTCACAGACAACATACACCACAGTCACAGACAACATACACCACAGTCACAACATATACCACAGTCACAGACTACACCACAGTCACAGGCTACACCACAGTCACAGGCTACACCACAGTCACAGGCTACACCACAGTCACAGGCTACACCACAGTCACAGGCTACACCACAGTCACAGGCTACACCACAGTCACAACACATACCACAGTCACAGGCTACACCACAGTCACAGGCTACACCACAGTCACAGGCTACACCACAGTCACAGGCTACACCACAGTCACAACATATACCACAGTCACAGACTATACCACAGTCACAGGCTACACCACAGTCACAGGCTACAGCACAGTCACAGGCTACACCACAGTCACAGGCTACAGCACAGTCACAGGCTACACCACAGTCACAGGCTACAGCAGTCACAGACTACACCACAGTCACAGGCTACACCACAGTCACAGGCTACAGCAGTCACAGGCTACACCACAGTCACAGGCTACACCACAGTCACAGGCTACACCACAGTCACAGGCTACACCACAGTCACAGGCTACACCACAGTCACAGGCTACAGCACAGTCACAGACAACATACACCACAGTCACAGGCTACACCACAGTCACAACATACACCACAGTCACACTACACCACAGTCACACTACACCACAGTCACAGGCTACAGCAGTCACAGACTACACCACAGTCACAGGCTACACCACAGTCACAGGCTACAGCAGTCACAGACTACACCACAGTCACAGGCTACACCACAGTCACAGGCTACACCACAGTCACAACACATACCACAGTCACAGGCTACACCACAGTCACAGGCTACAGCACAGTCACAGACAACATACACCACAGTCACAGGCTACACCACAGTCACAACATACACCACAGTCACACTACACCACAGTCACACTACACCACAGTCACAGGCTACACCACAGTCACAACATATACCACAGTCACAGACTACACCACAGTCACAGGCTACACCACAGTCACAGGCTACACCACAGTCACAACACATACCACAGTCACAGGCTACACCACAGTCACAGGCTACAGCACAGTCACAGACAACATACACCACAGTCACAGGCTACACCACAGTCACAACATATACCACAGTCACAGACTACACCACAGTCACAGGCTACACCACAGTCACAGGCTACACCACAGTCACAACACATACCACAGTCACAGGCTACACCACAGTCACAGGCTACAGCACAGTCACAGACAACATACACCACAGTCACAGACAACATACACCACAGTCACAACATATACCACAGTCACAGACTACACCACAGTCACAGGCTACACCACAGTCACAGGCTACACCACAGTCACAGGCTACACCACAGTCACAGGCTACACCACAGTCACAGGCTACACCACAGTCACAGGCTACACCACAGTCACAACACATACCACAGTCACAGGCTACACCACAGTCACAGGCTACACCACAGTCACAGGCTACACCACAGTCACAACATATACCACAGTCACAGACTATACCACAGTCACAGGCTACACCACAGTCACAGGCTACACCACAGTCACAGGCTACACCACAGTCACAGGCTACACCACAGTCACACTACACCACAGTCACACTACACCACAGTCACAACATATACCACAGTCACAGACTACACCACAGTCACAGGCTACACCACAGTCACAGGCTACACCACAGTCACAGGCTACACCACAGTCACAACACATACCACAGTCACAGGCTACACCACAGTCACAGGCTACACCACAGTCACAGGCTACACCACAGTCACAGGCTACACCACAGTCACACTACACCAGTCACACTACACCACAGTCACAACATATACCACAGTCACAGGCTACACCACAGTCACAGGCTACACCACAGTCACAGGCTACACCACAGTCACAGGCTACACCACAGTCACAGGCTACACCACAGTCACAACACATACCACAGTCACAGGCTACACCACAGTCACAGGCTACACCACAGTCACAGGCTACAGCACAGTCACAGACAACATACACCACAGTCACAGGCTACACCACAGTCACAACATATACCACAGTCACAACATATACCACAGTCACAACATATACCACAGTCACACTACACCACAGTCACAGGCTACACCACAGTCACACTACACCACAGTCACAACATACACCACAGTCACAACATACACCACAGTCACACATTACACCACAGTCACACATTACACCACAGTCACAACATACACCACAGTCACAACATACACCACAGTCACAACATACACCACAGTCACAGGCTACACCACGAAGATAAATCTGCATGGTAAGGCAGAAAGTGTGTGTGTGTGTGTGTGTGTGTGT
Source organism: Oncorhynchus gorbuscha (assembly GCF_021184085.1). Lineage (NCBI taxonomy): Eukaryota > Metazoa > Chordata > Actinopteri > Salmoniformes > Salmonidae > Oncorhynchus > Oncorhynchus gorbuscha. The sequence goes on along the minus strand of NW_025745990.1, from coordinate 40,113 downwards.
GTGTGTGTGTGTGTGTGTGTGTGTGTGTGTGTGTGTGTGTGTGTGTGTGTGTGTGTGTGTGTGTGTGTGTGTGTGTGTGTGTGTGTGTGTGTGTGTGTGTAAACAATCCTCTCGACAACAGGTGAAGGATGTGATGGAATCTGAAGGAAGAGACAACAGAACAAACAGTCAAATGAAGAGCAGAGAAAGAGAGAAAATACAAAACCCTCCAACCAGAAAAGGCCTGTGGTGTTGAAATCTTTGACTATGTACAGACTCAGTGAGCATAGCCTTGCTATTGAGAAAGGCCGCCGTAGGCAGACATGGCTCTCAAGAGAAGACAGGCTATGTGCTCACTGCCCACAAAATGAGGTGGAAACTGAGCTGCACTTCCTAACCTCCTGCCTAATGTATGACCATATTAGAGAGACATATTTCCCTCAGATTACACAGATCCACAAAGAATTAGAAAACAAATCCAATTTTGATAAACTCCCATATCTACTGGGTGAAATACCACAGTGTGACATCACAGCAGCAAGATTTGTGACCTGTTGCCACGAGAAAAGGTTAACCAGTGAAGAACATTGTAAATACAACCCATATTTATGTTTATTTATTTTCCCTTGTGTACTTTAACAATTTGCACATAATATGCCATTTGAAATGTCTATATTATTTTGGAACTTTTGTGAGTGTAATGTTTACTGTTCATTTTCATTGTTTATTCCACTTCTGTTTATCATCTACTTCACTTGATTTGGCAATGTTAACACGTTTCCCCTGCCAATAAAGCCCCTTGAATATAATTGAGAGAGAGAGAGAGAGAGAAGTAGAGATAGACGAGGGAGAGAGAGAGAAGAGAGAGAGAACTGTAGTCTAGTAGAGAGAGACATTGCTTTGGCAATGTTAACATATGTTTCCCATGCCAATAAAGCCCCTTGAATTGAATTGAGAGAGAGGTTGAAAAAGAGAAGTAGAGAGAGAGAGAGAGAACTGTAGTCTAGTAGAGAGAACTGTAGTCTAGTAGAGAGAACTGTAGTCTAGTAGAGAGAACTGTAGTCTAGTAGAGAGAACTGTAGTCTAGTAGAGAGAACTGTAGTCTAGTAGAGAGAACTGTAGTCTAGTAGAGAGAACTGTAGTCTAGTAGAGAACTGTAGTCTAGTAGAGAGAACTGTAGTCTAGTAGAGAGAACTGTAGTCTAGTCGAGAGAACTGTAGTCTAGTCGAGAGAACTGTAGTCTAGTCGAGAGAACTGTAGTCTAGTCGAGAGAACTGTAGTCTAGTCGAGAGAACTGTAGTCTAGTAGAGAGAACTGTAGTCTAGTAGAGAGAACTGTAGTCTAGTCGAGAGAACTGTAGTCTAGTCGAGAGAACTGTAGTCTAGTCGAGAGAACTGTAGTCTAGTCGAGAGAACTGTAGTCTAGTAGAGAGAACTGTAGTCTAGTAGAGAGAACTGTAGTCTAGTAGAGAGAACTGTAGTCTAGTCGAGAGAACTGTAGTCTAGTCGAGAGAACTGTAGTCTATTAGAGAGAACTGTAGTCTAGTAGAGAGAACTGTAGTCTAATCGAGAGAACTGTAGTCTAATCGAGAGAACTGTAGTCTAGTAGAGAGAACTGTAGTCTAGTAGAGAGAACTGTAGTCTAGTAGAGAGAACTGTAGTCTAGTAGCCTCCCTGCTAATCCTCAGTAATGTTCTTAGAGCTCTGAGAAGCAGGTGGTTTTCACTCTCTCTCTCTCTCTCTCTCTCTCTCACTCTCCACTCTCCACTCTCCACTCTCCACTCTCCACTCTCCCACATCTCTTCATCTCAGACTGGTGGGGTGATGACGTATGAGGTGGCAGGTAGCCTATCGGTTAAGAGTGTTGGGCCAGTAACAGAAAGGTTTCTGGTTCAAATCCCGAGTCAACTAGGGGGAAAATCTGCCCTTGAGCAAGGCACTTAACCCTAATCGTGCCTGTAAGTCTCTCTGGATAAGAACATCTGGTAAATTACAAAAATGTCAAATTGAAATATGACAAGGGAAAGAATTTCAGCACATTACATCTAACTTCTGCAACACAGAAGTAGAATCTTGTGTAATTTGGTCAGCAGTGTGAATGTCTGTGTTCATGGTGTTAGAAACTGATGTATCCTCAAACACCCCCACCCCTCCCCCCATCCCCGATCTGCATGGGCACAACCCCCCCCCCCCCCTGTCAATTGTTAAATCCACTTCAATCAGTGTAGATGAAGGGGAGGAGACCTGGTTAAAGGAGGATTTTAAGCCTTGAGACGATAGAGACATGGATTGTGTCTGTGTTGCCATTCAGAGGGTGAATGAGAAGACAACATATTAGTGACTTTGAACGGGGTGTGGTAGTAGGTGCCAGGTGCACCGGTTTGTGACAAGAACTGCAACGCTGCTGGGTTTTTCACCCTCAACAGTTTCCTGTGTGTATCAAGAATGTTCCACCACCCAAAGGACATCCAGCCAACTGGACACAACTGTGGGAAGCATTGGAGTCAACATGGGCCAGCATCCCTGTGGAACGCTTTCAACACCTCGTAGAGTCAACATGGGCCAGCATCCCTGTGGAACGCTTTCAACACCTTGTAGAGTCAACATGGGCCAGCATCCCTGTGGAACGCTTTCAACACCTTGTAGAGTCAACATGGGCCAGCATTCCCTGTGGAACGCTTTCAACACCTTGTAGAGTCAACATGGGCCAGCATCCTTGTGGAACGCTTTCAACACCTTGTAGAGTCAACATGGGCCAGCATCCTTGTGGAACGCTTTCAACACCTTGTAGAGTCAACATGGGCCAGCATCCCTGTGAACCCTTTCAACACCTTGTAGAGTCCATGCCCTGACGAATTGAAGCTGTTCTGAGAGCAAAGGAAGGGGGGCAACTCAATATCAGGAGGTGTCCTTTATGTTTTGTACACTCAGTGTATAATGTACAGGGTGCATTTGGGACCCACTCTGTTTTCCAAGGGAAATGTCTCAGAGAGCACAGTACTCACCTGTTACCTCCTCTGCATTGGGGTCAATGAGGCGGTCCAGACCATAGTCCATGGCACTGTGTGTCCGACGCTGTGGACACAACAAGCACCTGTTTAGTCAGTATGATGTGCTGTAACTCAACATATTATCTGGAGCACAGACCCTGGGTAAGGAACTGGAGCACAGACCCCTGGGTAAGGAACTGGAGCACAGACCCCTGGGTAAGGAACTGGAGCACAGACCCCTGGGTAAGGAACTGGAGCTCAGACCCCTGGGTAAGGAACTGGAGCACAGACCCCTGGGTAAGGAACTGGAGCACAGACCCTGGGTAAGGAACTGGAGCACAGACCCCTGGGTAAGGAACTGGAGCTCAGACCCCTGGGTAAGGAACTGGAGCTCAGACCCCTGGGTAAGGAACTGGATGAGCATAACAATGTTTTCCAAACAGATCTGGCACCAACATCCTCAATCATTGTTCATTTTGAATGAGAACATTGTATTACTTGTATTTAATTGTTTTTTATTTAACCCTTAAGTTGACTGAGAACACATTCTCATTTACAGCAACGTCCTGGGGAATAGTTACAGGGGAGAGGAGGGGGGAAGAATGAACCAATAGGAAGCTACTTGAACATGCTCCTCTAATTAGTCCATTTGGGAAGTTTTTCCTAGTAAACCTTTTGTTGGATTTTCCTCAGTGTTGTCAAGCAGCTCTCCTAGTTTCCTGCTGCAGCGTGGAGGCCTACCTGAACTGAGTAACAGGTTTGATTTTCCTCAGTGTTGTCAAGCAGCCCTCCTAGTTTCCTGCTGCAGCGTGGAGGCCTACCTGAACTGAGTAACAGGTTTGATTTTCCTCAGTGATGTCAAGCAGCCCTCCTAGTTTCCTGCTGCAGCGTGGAGGCCTACCTGAACTGAGTAACAGGTTTGATTTTCCTCAGTGTTGTCAAGCAGCCCTCCTAGTTTCCTGCTGCAGCGTGGAGGCCTACCTGAACTGAGTAACAGGTTTGATTTTCCTCAGTGTTGTCAAGCAGCCCTCTTAGTTTCCTACTGCAGTGTGGAGGCCTACCTGAACTGAGTAACAGGTTTGATTTTTCCCCATGTCCTAAAAACACCTCGTATCACTTTCCCTGTGTTCTATTACATCACACATAGTCCTTGGCGATGTCTCCCCCCCTCCCAAAAAAAGATGTTTCGACCCACGACCCCTGTTAGTTCTCATGTAGTGGTTGACTGACAGCCGTGTGTAATACAGACTGGATCGATCCCAGTAGACCTCTAGTTCTGGATGAGGCTGTAGCTCTGCTGCTGTTGCTGTTCTGTCTGGACCACGGCCTCATGGAGACAGAGAGACACAATAACACTCAACATCTCTATGCAGGAAACTGGTAGTCCACCCAGCAGCCTTTAGTTCAAGTTGAAAGACTGAAAAGAATGAGACTGTTATGTTGAAAGAAAGAACAGGAACCGTTGATGGGGGGAAAAATGACTTTGTTATTGAAACGGAACGTAGTATTGTGTCATTGACAGACGAGAGAAACTTGTTATTATTGGTCATGTAATAACATTACAGATCTCATAGAGGTCTCAGAGGTGTCATAGAGGTGTCATAGAGGTCTCATAGGGATCTCCTAGAGGTCTCATAGGGATCTCCTAGGGATCTCCTAGGGTCTCCTAGAGGTCTCCTAGAGGTCTCCTAGAGGTCTCCTAGAGGTCTCCTAGAGGTCTCCTAGAGATCTCATAGAGGTCTCATAGAGGTCTCATAGAGGTCTCATTCAGGTCTCATTCAGGTATCTCATAGAGGTCTCATAGAGGTCTCATAGAGGTCTCATAGAGGTCTCATTCAGGTCTCATAGGGGTCAATAGAGGTCTCATTCAGGTCTCATTCAGGTCTCCTAGAGGTCAATAGGGGTCAAATTCAGGTCTCAGAGGTCTAATAGAGGTCAATAGAGGTCTCATTCAGGTCCCATAGAGGTCCCATAGAGGTCCCATAGAGGTCTCCTAGAGGTCTCCTAGAGGTCTCCTAGAGGTCTCCTAGAGGTCTCCTAGAGGTCTCATAGAGGTCTCATTCAGGTCTCATAGAGGTCTCAGAGGTCTCATAGAGGTCTCATTCAGGTCAATAGAGGTCAATAGAGGTCAATAGAGGTCAATAGAGGTCTCATAGAGGTCTCATAGAGGTCTCAGTCAGGTCTCATAGAGGTCTCATTCAGGTCTCATTCAGGTCTCATAGAGGTCTCATTCAGGTCTCATTCAGGTCTCATTCAGGTCCATAGAGGTCTTATAGGTCTCATAGGGGTCTCATAGGGGTCTCATAGAGGTGTCAAAGGTCTCACAGAGATCTCACAGAGGTCTCACAGAGGTCTCACAGAGGTCTCACAGAGGTCTCACAGAGGTCTCACAGAGGTCTCACAGGGGTCTCACAGAGGTCTCATAGAAGTCTCATAGAGGTCTCATAGAGGTCTCATAGAGGTCTCATAGAGGTCTCATAGAGGTCTCATAGAGGTCTCATAGAAGTCTCATAGAGGTCTCATAGGTCTAATTCCGGTCTAATTCCGGTCTCATTCAGGTCTCATTCAGGTCTCATTCAGGTCTCATTCAGGTCTCATAGTGGTCTCATTCAGGTCTCATAGGGGTCTCATAGGGGTGAAGTCTCATAGAAGTCTCATAGAAGTCTCATTCAGGTCTCATAGAGGTCTCATAGAGGTCTCATAGAGGTCTCATAGGGGTCTCATAGAGGTCTCATTCAGGTCTCATAGAGGTCTCATAGAGGTCTCATAGAGGTCTCATAGAGGTCTCATAGAGGTCTCATAGAAGTCTCATACAGGTCTCAGAGGTCTCATAGGTCTAATTCTGGTCTCATTCAGGTCTCAGAGGTCTCATTCAGGTCTCATTCAGGTCTCATTCAGGTCTCATTCAGGTATCATAGTGGTCTCATTCAGGTCTCATAGGGGTCTCATAGAGGTCTCTTTCAAGTCTCATTCAGGTCTCATTCAGGTCTCATTCAGGTCTCATAGAGGTCTCATTCAGATCGTATTGAGGTCTACAGACTTAGAGGAGGGAAGATGTGACCTGATATAGTTCCTATGTGATGCGTATTAACACTAGCGGGTGATACAACTATCACTGGAGTATTCTGCGTAGTGTTATGACCGTGAACTTAACTTGTCATTAGTCATGTGGCCGTTTAGCAGAGACGCCCCATTGTAGTCCCTAGTCAAGTGAGTTCCACAGTAAATAACATAAAAGGATACACTTGGCCTCCGAGCTGTTTACTACCACATCAGACTTTACGGAGGGGTCAGAGTCAATTCCATCACGAAACAGAGTCACGGTGAATGGAGAGAGAGCGGGACTAGTCGCTATGGAGCTCATGGGCTGACAGCAACAATATCCTGTCACACAAACACTTTGGTGGGTCTGTACTCACTGGTGGCCTGTGTACTATCCAGTAGGCTCTCTCCTGACAGTCCAACACCACTCTGTCTGGCTTCTTCCTCTCTTTATTAGCCCTGACAGACAGACAGACAGACAGACAGACAGACAGACAGACAGACAGACAGACAGACAGACAGACAGACAGACAGACAGACAGACAGACAGACAGACAGACAGACAGGCAGACAGAGGCAGAGAGGCAGACAGGAGACAGAAACAGACAGACATGGGAGAGACAGGCAGACGGGAGACAGAAACAGACAGACATGGGAGAGACAGGCAGACGGGAGACAGAAACAGACAGACATGGGAGAGACAGGCAGACGGGAGACAGAAACAGACAGACATGGGAGAGACAGGCAGACGGGGAGACAGAAACAGACAGACATGGGAGAGACAGGCAGACGGGAGACAGAAACAGACAGACATGGGAGAGACAGGCAGACGGGAGACAGAAACAGACAGACATGGGAGAGACAGGCAGACGGGAGACAGAAACAGACAGACATGGGAGAGACAGGCAGACGGGAGACAGAAACAGACAGACATGGGAGAGACAGGCAGACGGGAGACAGAAACAGACAGACATGGGAGAGACAGGCAGACGGGAGACAGAAACAGACAGACATGGGAGAGACAGGCAGACGGGAGACAGAAACAGACAGACAGGAGACAGAAACAGGGGAGACAGACAGACAGGAGACAGAAACAGACAGACAGGAGACAGAAACAGGGGAGACAGACAGACAGGAGAGACAGGAGAAAGAAACAGTCAGAACACAGACAGGAGACAGAAACAGTCAGAACACAGACAGGAGACAGAAACAGTCAGAACACAGAGAGGAGAGACAGGAGACAGAAACAGACAGACAGACAGGAGACAGAAACAGTCAGAACACAGACAGGAGAGACAGGAGACAGAAACAGACAGACAGACAGGAGACAGAAACAGTCAGAACACAGACAGGAGAGACAGGAGACAGAAACAGACAGACAGACAGGAGACAGAAACAGTCAGAACACAGACAGGAGAAACAGACAGAGGAAAGGAGGTAGATACCGGAGACAAAGAGAGACAGGTCACTATTGTATTACACCTGGTCTTGGGGACCCACAATGTGTGCAGGCTTTTATTCATCCAAGCACTAACACATCTGATTAAAATAATCACACAGCTCTTGATTAGGTCAATCAGACATGTTAATGCTGGTCTGGATCAAAAGCCTGCACAGTGTGTGGTCCCTACCGACACATAAACAGCGGTCAAATCCAGTCTTCAGACAACAGGGATACATACTTGTACTGCTCTGTAGCCTGCATCACGATGAAATCCCACTTGGGGTTCATCCATTTGTGGAGATTGTCGTAGTGTTGCTGTTGAAAACAACAGATGTTTGGCTAAAATAACTAAAAGTCAAATAGTTAGACGACAAAATCCCCCGACGCTGAAAGAACAGATACATGTGTAAAGAAATATATATCTCCTCAATCCTGCTTAAGAACCCCCAGAAAACAGAATATAACCAACACCAGCCCTTAAACCACCACTATAGCCCTGTGGGTGAGACAGCTACTGTACCTGACATTAACATGTCATTTAGCAGACGCTCTTATCCAGAGATAGCTAGCTGAGACAACAGCACTTCACTGTCATAGTACATGGGATTTATTTAAGATGTGCACCCCACCCGTAGTACCTGCTCATAGGGCTCCAGCATCCCCCCCACCCATAGTACCTGCTCATAGGGCTCCAGCATCCCCATCCCCCCCCAAACCCCACCCCACCCGTAGTACCTGCTCATAGGGCTCCAGCCCCCCCCACCCCACCCGTAGTACCTGCTCATAGGGCTCCAGCACCCCCCCCCACCCCACCCCACCCGTAGTACCTGCTCATAGGGCTCCAGCACCCCCCCACCCCACCCCACCCGTAGTACCTGCTCATAGGGCTCCAGCATCCCCCCACCCGTAGTACCTGCTCATAGGGCTCCAGCATCCCCATCCCCCCAAACCCCACCCCACCCGTAGTACCTGCTCATAGGGCTCCAGCACCCCCCCCACCCCACCCCACCCGTAGTACCTGCTCATAGGGCTCCAGCACCCCCCCCCCCCCCACCCCACCCGTAGTACCTGCTCATAGGGCTCCAGCATCCCCCCACCCGTAGTACCTGCTCATAGGGCTCCAGCACCCCCCCCTCCCCACCGGTAGTACCTGCTCATAGGGCTCCAGCATCCCCCCACCCCACCCATAGTACCTGCTCATAGGGCTCCAGCACCCCCCACCCCACCCGTAGTACCTGCTCATAGGGGCATCCCCCCCCACCCGTAGTACCTGCTCATAGGGCTCCCCCCCCACCCATAGTACCTGCTCATAGGGCTCCAGCATCCCCTTCTTCCGGATGTTTCTCCTGGCCAGGTAGACGGCTTTAGGGAGAGAGAGGGGAAGTATACCACATGTTATGTAACACATCTTTACCTCACATCCTGGTGCAGAAAACTGGGCCAATACATCATCAGCTTGTCTACGTGACTCGGAATGTTATTATGTCACTATCTGAACATGTGACTCGGAATGTTATTATGTCACTATCTGAACATGTGACTCGGAATGTTATTATGTCACTATCTGAACATGTGACTCGGAATGTTATTATGTCACTATCTGAACATGTGACTCGGAATGTTATTATGTCACTATCTGAACATGTGACTCGGAATGTTATTATGTCACTATCTGAACATGTGACTCGGAATGTTATTATGTCACTATCTGAACATGTGACTCGGAATGTTATTATGTCACTATCTGAACATGTGACTCGGAATGTTATTATGTCACTATCTGAACATGTGACTCGGAATGTTATTATGTCACTATCTGAACATGTGACTCGGAATGTTATTATGTCACTATCTGAACATGTGACTCTGAATGTTATTATGTCACTATCTGAACATGTGACTCGGAATGTTATTATGTCACTATCTGAACATGTGACTCGGAATGTTATTATGTCACTATCTGAACATGTGACTCGGAATGTTATTATGTCACTATCTGAACATGTGACTCGGAATGTTATTATGTCACTATCTGAACATGTGACTCGGAATGTTATTGTGTCACTATCTGAACATGTGACTCAGAATGTTATTATGTCACTATCTGAGTGAACATGTGACTCGGAATGTTATTGTGTCACTATCTGAACATGTGACTCAGAATGTTATTATGTCACTATCTGAGTGAACATGTGACTCGGAATGTTATTGTGTCACTATCTGAACATGTGACTCGGAATGTTATTATGTCACTATCTGAACATGTGACTCGGAATGTTATTATGTCACTATCTGAACATGTGACTCAGAATGTTTATTGTGTCACTATCTGAACATGTGACTCGGAATGTTTATTGTGTCACTATCTGAACATGTGACTCAGAATGTTTATTGTGTCACTATCTGAACATGTGACTCAGAATGTTTATTGTGTCACTATCTGAACATGTGACTCGGAATGTTATTATGTCACTATCTGAACATGTGACTCAGAATGTTTATTGTGTCACTATCTGAACATGTGACTCGGAATGTTTATTGTGTCACTATCTGAACATGTGACTCAGAATGTTTATTGTGTCACTATCTGAACATGTGACTCAGAATGTTTATTGTGTCACTATCTGAACATGTGACTCGGAATGTTTATTGTGTCACTATCTGAACATGTGACTCGGAATGTTTATTGTGTCACTATCTGAACATGTGACTCAGAATGTTTGTGTCACTATCTGAACATGTGACTCAGAATGTTTTGTGTCACTATCTGAACATGTGACTCAGAATGTTTATTGTGTCACTATCTGAACATGTGACTCAGAATGTTTATTGTGTCACTATCTGAACATGTGACTCAGAATGTTTATTGTGTCACTATCTGAACATGTGACTCAGAATGTTTGTGTCACTATCTGAACATGTGACTCAGAATGTTTGTGTCACTATCTGAACATGTGACTCAGAATGTTTATTGTGTCACTATCTGAACATGTGACTCGGAATGTTTATTGTGTCACTATCTGAACATGTGACTCAGAATGTTTATTGTGTCACTATCTGAACATGTGACTCAGAATGTTTATTGTGTCACTATCTGAACACAAAAATTATTACTTTTACATTACCGTGTAGTTTACCAATAAAATGGTCGGTCTGACTGAAGTTGACATACTCAGTATTCATATCCCGAAAGAAAGAAGTTATCTCACTACAATAATACATTTTAATAGAAAGTTAGCAAAAAATAGATAAGATGTTGCTACCATGGAAAGGAAAATACCTGTCTATTTGTGGAAAAAAATCACCCTGATCAACTCTTTAGTCATATCCCAGTTTTCCCTGATCAACTCTTTAGTCAGATCCCAGTTTTCCCTGATCAACTCTTTAGTCAGATCCCAGTTTGCCCTGATTAACTCCTTTAGTCATATCCCAGTTTACCCTGATTAACTCCTTTAGTCATATCCCAGTTTACCCTGATTAACTCCTTTAGTCATATCCCAGTTTACCCTGATTAACTCTAGTCAGATCCCAGTTTACCCTGATTAACTCCTTTAGTCATATCCCAGTTTACCCTGATTAACTCCTTTAGTCAGATCCCAGTTTACCCTGATTAACTCCTTTAGTCATATCCCAGTTTGCCCTGATTAACTCTTTAGTCATATCCCAGTTTACCCTGATTAACTCCTTTAGTCTTTATGAGGAGGAGATGCACTGCAGTACTTAATGCAGCTGGTGACCACACCAGATGATGGCTGTTACTTTTGATTTTGACCCCCCCTTTGTTCAGGGACACATTATTCCATTTCTGTTAGTCACATGTCTATGGAACTTGTTCAGTTTATGTCTCAGTTGTTGAATCTTGTTATGTTCATACAAATATTTACACGTTAAGTTTGCTGAAAATATTTTGGTTAGGCAAGGGTGTGACTAGAGTGGGCATACTATGTTCATTTTCTATGTTTTGCATTTCTTTGTTGTTTGGCCGGGTGTGGTTCTCAATCAGAGGCAGCTGTCTATCGTTGTCTCTGATTGAGAACCATACTTAGGTAGCTTTTTCCAACATGGGTTTTGTGGGTAGTTGTTTTGTGTTTTTGTTCATTCTTTTTGTTATTTTGGTTAATCAGTGTTCAGTTCTTTTAATAAAAAGCTGTTATGTCCTCAGACGGGCCACTACAGAAGATAAACCCACCATAGTCTATGTCCTCAGAGGGGCCACTACAGAAGATAAACCCACCATAGTCTATGTCCTCAGAGGGGCCACTACAGAAGATAGACTATGGTGGGTTTATGTCCTCAGAGGGGCCACTACAGAAGATAAACCCACCATAGTCTATGTCCTCAGATGGGCCACTACAGAAGATAAACCCACCATAGTCTATGTCCTCAGAGGGGCCACTACAGAAGATAAACCCACCATAGTCTATGTCCTCAGCGGGCCACTTCTGCACAGGCCAGAAATAAGGGGTCTGCAGAAAGGTTGGGACAGACGGTGACATGAAGATTAGTCATTTGCTCTGCCTCTGACACAGGTAGTTCCAGGGAGATACAGGGAGATAGACACAGGTAGTTACAGGTAGTTACAGGGAGATAGACACAGGTAGTTACAGGGAGATAGACACAGGTAAAGATAGACACAGGTAGTTACAGGGAGATAGACACAGGTAGTTACAGGGAGATAGACACAGGTAAAGATAGACACATGTAGTTACAGGGAGATAGACACAGGTAGTTACAGGGAGATAGACACAGGTAGTTACAGGGAGATAGACACAGGTAGTTACAGGGAGATAGACACAGGTAGTTACAGGGAGATACAGGGAGATAGACAAAGGTAGTTACAGGGAGATAGACACAGGTAGTTACAGGGAGATAGACACAGGTAGTTACAGGGAGATGGACACAGGTAAAGATAGACACATGTAGTTACAGGGAGATAGACACAGGTAGTTACAGGGAGATGGACACAGGTAAAGATAGACACAGGTAGTTACAGGGAGATGGACACAGGTAAAGATAGACACAGGTAGTTACAGGGAGATAGACACAGGTAAAGATAGACACAGGTAGTTACAGGGAGATAGACACAGGTAAAGATAGACACAGGTAGTTACAGGGAGATAGACACAGGGAGATAGACACAGGTAGTTACAGGGGGAGATAGACAAAGGTAGTTACAGGGAGATAGACACAGGTAAAGATAGACACAGGTAGTTACAGGGAGATAGACACAGGTAAAGATAGACACAGGTAGTTACAGGGAGATAGACACAGGTAGTTACAGGGAGATAGACACAGGTAGTTACAGGGATATACAGGTAGATAGACAAAGGTAGTTACAGGGAGATAGACACAGGTAAAGATAGACACAGGTAGTTACAGGGAGATAGACACAGGTAGTTACAGGGAGATAGACACAGGTAAAGATAGACACAGGTAGTTACAGGGAGATAGACACAGGTAGTTACAGGGAGATAGACACAGGTAGTTACAGAGGATATACAGGTAGATAGACAAAGGTAGTTACAGGGAGATAGACACAGGTAAAGATAGACACATGTAGTTACAGGGAGATAGACACAGGTAGTTACAGGGAGATGGACACAGGTAAAGATAGACACTGGTAGTTACAGGGAGATAGACACAGGTAAAGATAGACACAGGTAGTTACAGGGAGATAGACACAGGTAGTTACAGGGAGATAGACACCGGTAGTTACAGGGAGATAGACACAGGTAAAGATAGACACCGGTAGTTACAGGGAGATAGACACAGGTAAAGATAGACACCGGTAGTTACAGGGAGATAGACACAGGTAGTTACAGGGAGATAGACACAGGTAAAGATACATTTACATTACATTTAAGTCATTTAGCAGACGCTCTTATAGACACAGGTAGTTACAGGGAGATAGACACAGGTAAAGATAGACTCAGGTAGTTACAGGGAGATAGACACAGGTAGTTACAGGGAGATAGACTCAGGTAGTTACAGGGAGATAGACACAGGTAGTTACAGGGAGATAGACACAGGTAAAGATAGACACAGGTAGTTACAGGGAGATAGACACATGTAAAGATAGACACCGGTAGTTACAGGGAGATAGACACAGGTAAAGATAGACACAGGTAGTTACAGGGAGATAGACACAGGTAAAGATACATTTACATTACATTTAAGTCATTTAGCAGACGCTCTTATAGACACAGGTAGTTACAGGGAGATAGACTCAGGTAGTTACAGGGAGATAGACACAGGTAAAGATAGACACAGGTAGTTACAGGGAGATAGACACAGGTAAAGATAGACACAGGTAGTTACAGGGAGATAGACACAGGTAGTTACAGGGAGATAGACACAGGTAGTTACAGGGATATACAGGTAGATAGACAAAGGTAGTTACAGGGAGATAGACACAGGTAAAGATAGACACATGTAGTTACAGGGAGATAGACACAGGTAGTTACAGGGAGATGGACACAGGTAAAGATAGACACAGGTAGTTACAGGGAGATAGACACAGGTAAAGATAGACACAGGTAGTTACAGGGAGATAGACACAGGTAAAGATAGACACAGGTAGTTACAGGGAGATAGACACAGGTAGTTACAGGGAGATAGACACAGGTAGTTACAGGGAGATAGACACAGGTAAAGATAGACACCGGTAGTTACAGGGAGATAGACACAGGTAAAGATAGACACCGGTAGTTACAGGGAGATAGACACAGGTAGTTACAGGGAGATAGACACAGGTAAAGATACATTTACATTACATTTAAGTCATTTAGCAGACGCTCTTATAGACACAGGTAGTTACAAGGAGATAGACACAGGTAAAGATAGACTCAGGTAGTTACAGGGAGATAGACACAGGTAAAGATAGACACAGGTAGTTACAGGGAGATAGACACAGGTAGTTACAGGGAGATAGACACAGGTAGTTACAGGGAGATAGACACAGGTAAAGATAGACACAGGTAGTTACAGGGAGATAGACACATGTAAAGATAGACACAGGTAGTTACAGGGAGATAGACACAGGTAAAGATACATTTACATTACATTTAAGTCATTTAGCAGACGCTCTTATAGACACAGGTAGTTACAGGGAGATAGACACAGGTAAAGATAGACTCAGGTAGTTACAGGGAGATAGACACAGGTAGTTACAGGGAGATAGACTCAGGTAGTTACAGGGAGATAGACACAGGTAGTTACAGGGAGATAGACACAGGTAGTTACAGGGAGATAGACACAGGTAAAGATAGACACAGGTAGTTACAGGGAGATAGACACAGGTAAAGATAGACACAGGTAGTTACAGGGAGATAGACACATGTAAAGATAGACACAGGTAGTTACAGGGAGATAGACACAGGTAAAGATAGACACAGGTAGTTACAGGGAGATAGACACAGGTAAAGATAGACACAGGTAGTTACAGGGAGATAGACACAGGTAGTTATAGGGAGATAGACACAGGTAGTTACAGGGAGATAGACACAGGTAGTTACAGGGAAATAGACACAGGTAAAGATAGACACCGGTAGTTACAGGGAGATAGACACAGGTAAAGATAGACACAGGTAGTTACAGGGAGATAGACACAGGTAGTTATAGGGAGATAGACACAGGTAGTTACAGGGAGATAGACACAGGTAAAGATAGACACAGGTATTTACAGGGAGATAGACACAGGTAAAGATAGACACAGGTATTTACAGGAGATAGACACAGGTAGTTACAGGGAGATAGACACAGGTAGTTACAGGGAGATAGACACAGGTAAAGAGACACAGATAGTTACAGGGAGATAGACACAGGTAGTTACAGGGAGATAGACACAGGTAGTTACAGGGAGATAGACACAGGTAGTTACAGGGAGATAGACACAGGTAGTTACAGGGAGATAGACACAGGTATTTACAGGGAGATACAGGGAGATAGACACAGGTAGTTACAGGCAGGTACCTGGAAGCGGTAGAGGGTGCTGTCGGGGACCAGGACCAACTTCCTGTGGTTCTGGAGGGGGTAGATGTACCCGTAGGCCACCAGCATGGTCCCAAACGCCTGGGCCTCTGGTGGAGGGAGGGGAAGAGAAGAGGGGGTGAGAGGAGGGGGAGGAGAGGAAGGGGGAGGAGAGGAGAGAAGGTGAGTTCATATATTATCAAAGCTCTTGGTTATACTTTAGTTTACAGCCTTTAACTACTAGTGACTTGCTTGCATAATAACATGGTAATGAAGTAATAATTACATTAAAAAATATACCTTAATTGTGTTGGATTAATTGATATAATTACCCAGCAGAATCCATTCATAGAATCCAGTTGCTTACCTTCTGTGGTAACCTTCATTTTGGTGACAATCCATGCTAGAATGTCCTGCCCTGTGTGATGGATGACAAGTGAATATTGATCTTCACAGCATGAAATCTGTGAGCTGGCTCTCACAGGACTGGTCTACACACAGACTACCTGTTGAAGGCACTACCTGGCTCTCACAGGCCTGGTCTACACACAGACTACCTGTTGAAGGTACGACCTGGCTCAGACACAGGCCTGGTCTACACACAGACTACCTGTTGAAGGTACGACCTGGCTCAGACACAGGCCTGGTCTACACACAGACTACCTGTTGAAGGTACTACCTGGCTCTCACAGGCCTGGTCTACACACAGACTACCTGTTGAAGGTACGACCTGGCTCAGACACAGGCCTGGTCTACACACAGACTACCTGTTGAAGGTACTACCTGGCTCTCACAGGCCTGGTCTACACAGACTACCGGTTGAAGGTACGACCTGGCTCTCACAGGCCTGGTCTACACACAGACTACCTGTTGAAGGTACTACCTGGCTCTAACAGGCCTGGTCTACACACAGACTACCTGTTGAAGGTACTACCTGGCTCTCACAGGCCTGGTCTACACACAGACTACCTGTTGAAGGTACTACCTGGAGCCTGGTCTACACACAGACACAGGCCTGGCTCTAACAGGCCTGGTCTACACACAGACTACCTGTTGAAGGTACTACCTGGCTCTCACAGGCCTGGTCTACACACAGACTACCTGTTGAAGGTACTACCTGGCTCTCACAGGCCTGGTCTACACACAGACTACCTGTTGAAGGTAGTACCTGGCTCTCACAGGCCTGGTCTACACACAGACTACCTGTTGAAGATAGTACCTGGCTCAGACACTGTTGAAGATAGACACAGTGCAGAATCCATCCACTTGATAACAATGTGCAGGAGTTTATGCCGTATAGCTTAACTTGTGATTAGATTGATCAGTATATATCCAGTGCCTTGCGAAAGTATTCGGCCCCTTGAACTTTGTGACCTTTTGCCACATTTCAGGCTTCAAACATAACGATATAAAACTGTATTGTTTTGTGAAGAATCAACAACAAGTGGGACACAATCATGAAGTGGAACGACATTTATTGGATATTTCAAACTTTTTTAACAAATCAAAAACTGAAAAATTGGGCGTGCAAAATTATTCAGCCCCCTTAAGTTAATATTTTGTAGCGCCACCTTTTGCTGCGATTACAGCTGTAAGTCGCTTGGGGTATGTCTCTATCAGTTTTGCACATCGAGAGACTGAAATTTTTCCCATTCCTCCTTGCAAAACAGCTCGAGCTCAGTGAGGTTGGATGGAGAGCATTTGTGAACAGCAGTTTTCAGTTCTTTCCACAGATCTTCGATTGGATTCAGGTCTGGACTTTGACTTGGCCATTCTAACACCTGGATATGTTTATTTTTGAACCATTCCATTGTAGATTTTGCTTTATGTTTTGGATCATTGTCTTGTTGGAAGACAAATATCCGTCCCAGTCTCAGGTCTTTTGCAGACTCCATCAGGTTTTCTTCCAGAATGGTCCTGTATTTGGCTCCATCCATCTTCCCATCAATTTTAACCATCTTCCCTGTCCCTGCTGAAGAAAAGCAGGCCCAAACCATAATGCTGCCACCACCATGTTTGACAGTGGGGATGATGTGTTCAGGGTGATGAGCTGTGTTGCTTTTACGCCAAACATTACGTTTTGCAATGTTGCCAAAAAGTTCAATTTTGGTTTCATCTGACCAGAGCACATTCCTCCACATGTTTGGTGTGTCTCCCAGGTGGCTTGTGGCAAACTTTAATCAACACATTTTATGGATATCTTTAAGAAATGGCTTTCTTCTTGCCACTCTTCCATTATGCTGCAGTAGTTTGTGTCGGGGCTAGGGTCAGTTTGTTTATCTGGAGTACTTCTCCTGTCCTATTCAGGTGTCCTGTGTGAATCTAAGTGTGCGTTCTCTAATTCTCTCCTTCTCTCTTTCTTTCTCTCTCTCGGAGGACCTGAGCCCTAGGACCATGCCCCAGGACTACCTGACATGATGACTCCTTGCTGTCCCCAGTCCACCTGGCCATGCTGCTGCTCCAGTTTCAACTGGCCTGGGCCCTAGGACCATGTCCCAGGACTACCTGACATGAGGACTCCTTGCTGTCCCCAGTCCACCTGGCCATGCTCCTGCTCCAGTTTCAACTGTTCTGCCTTACTATTATTCAACCATGCTGGTCATTTATGAACATTTGAACATCTTGGCCACGTTCTGTTATAATCTCCACCCGGCACAGCCAGAAGAGGACTGGCCACCCCACATATGCTCTCTCTAATTCTCTCTTTCTTTCTCTCTCTCGGAGGACCTGAGCCCTAGGACCGTGCCCCAGGACTACCTGACATGATGGCTCCTTGCTGTCCCCAGTCCACCTGACTGTGCTGCTGCTCCAGTTTCAACTGTTCTGCCTTATTATTATTTGACCATGCTGGTCATTTATGAACATTTGAACATCTTGGTCATGTTCTGTTATAATCTCTACCCGGCACAGCCAGAAGAGGACTGGCCTCCCACATAGCCCGGTTCCTCTCTAGGTTTCTTCCTAGGTTTTGGCCTTTCTAGGGAGTTTTTCCTAGCCACCGTGCTTTTACACCTGCATTGTTTGCTGTTTGGGGTTTTAGGCTGGGTTTCTGTACAGCACTTTGAGATATCAGCTGATGTACGAAGGGCTATATAAATAAATTTGATTTGATTTGAAAGGCCAGATTTGTGCAATATATGACTGATTGTTGTCCTATGGACAGAGTCTCCCACCTCAGCTGTAGATCTCTGCAGTTCATCCAGAGTGATCATGGGCCTCTTGGCTGCATCTCTGATCAGTCTTCTCCTTGTATAAGCTGAAAGTTTAGAGGGACGGCCAGGTCTTGGTAGATTTGCAGTGGTCTGATACTCCTTCCATTTCAATATTATCGCTTGCACAGTGCTCCTTGGGATGTTTAAAGCTTGGGAAATATTTTTGTATCCAAATCCGGCTTTAAACTTCTTCACAACAGTATCTCGGACCTGCCTGGTGTGTTCCTTGTTCTTCATGATGCTCTCTGCGCTTTTAACGGACCTCTGAGACTATCACAGTGCAGGTGCATTTATACGGAGACTTGATTACACACAGGTGGATTGTATTTATCATCATTAGTCATTTAGGTCAACATTGGATCATTCAGAGATCCTCACTGAACTTCTGGAGAGAGTTTGCTGCACTGAAAGTAAAGGGGCTGAATAATTTTGCACGCCCAATTTTTCAGTTTTTGATTTGTTAAAAAGTTTGAAATATCCAATAAATGTCGTTCCACTTCATGATTGTGTCCCACTTGTTGTTGATTCTTCACAAAAAATACAGTTTTATATCTTTGTTAGAAGCCTGAAATGTGGCAAAAGGTCGCAAAGTTCAAGGGGGCCGAATACTTTCGCAAGGCACTGTATCTGTCTGTTTGTCATGAAAAACTACAAATCACAATAACAACCAGCACTGAAGCAGGAAGTACCATGACTGTGATGACAATTTCCTGTCTGTCACATGGTCCTTCCTTCCTTCATCTCAGCCCTCCTGTTCGCCCAAACGGCACCCTATTTCCTATATAGTTTGGACCAGGGGCCATAAGGATACGTAGTGCACTATGTAGGGAATAGGGTGCTATTTGGGATGAACAGGAGGGCTGGAGATGAAGGGAAGGAAGGACCATGTTGCTACATTGTTCCCTCTATAGTGCTCTAGTTTAGACCACACCCATAAGTCTACGCAGTGCACTATGTAGGGAATAGGGTGCTATTTGGGATGAACAGGAGGGCTGGAGATGAAGGGAAAGAAGGACCATGTTGCTACATTATTCCCTCTATAGTGCTCTAGTTTAGACCACGCCCATAAGTCTACACAGTGCACTGTGCCATTTGGGATGTAAGTGTGACCTTTCCCCTCTGGCCCTGGTCTTAGCCAGGGATTAGAGGGCAGTTTGGGAGCACAAAGCCCCCACACAGATCTGATCCAATTGAGAGCTGTCTTATATAACCTTCAGTAGCAAGCCTAGCAGGCGGTCTACAAAACAGTCTGCCGCAGCTCTAGAATCTTAGCTTGTCCAAAAACTACCCACAACTTCCCAGAATTCTTTTTTTTTTTTAAAATAACAACAATGTAGCATTGTTGGGAGGTGTTTCCCTACTGTTTCCCCTACTGGGCAGCGTCGCTACCTAGCTCTCTATTGGCTTCAGTTGAACGTTTGGGTTGTTTCAGCCCTGCTACATGGCTACAGTGGTTATATTTCACTCCACCAGGAAAAGGATCTAGGACAAAACATTGTCATACAGGAGATATGTCTCTCAGTGGGGCGACCATCTGGTGCTGTGACTCACCGTTGATGACGTGTGGAATAATGGTTACATTGAGTTTCTGGTCGGCACCCTTTACCCCACTCTTAGGATCCTGCATCTCAACCACAAACACCTCCACCTGGAACATGTTGGGGGGGGGAGAGACACCCAGACTCAAAATACACTTTGGTTTGTTTCAACGAAATGGAAGAAAACAGTCCTATCAGGTCAAAGGTCATAGTGATGTGTTCTGTATGATACCTCCTGACTTCTGAGATGTGGATGACCTGATTGGCTCAGAGCCATTTCCCCCTGCTGTCCAAGCAGCTAATTGGTTTAGAGCAGGGGTTCTTAAACCTTTTTAGCTTGAGACCCAAATAAGAAATTGACCGTCCTCCTGTGACACAAACGGTCCAACAACGACCCGAATCAAGAAGAAATAGTGGGTGATTATAGATGTATTCTCATAACTCACTACCCACCTCTCCACATTTACCCAGGGCCCACTTTGAGTCCTGACCCACAAGTATAAGAAAGCCTTGTTTAGAGGTTAGATTTAGATTGGATCTCTGAGAGGTTTACAATCTCTTCGCTGTGAACAAAATAAATATACAGTAGCCTACAGGGAATGAAACAATAACGTGAGTCTAGTAGCATCTTTTGATGACGCTATGCAGACTACCACATTGAAAGTCGTGATGACTTCCCAGCTGTTCCATTTCCATTTGTAATTGGATGGGAACAGGATTATGGCCAAATCCACCAAATTAGAACCTCTTGTATAAATAAACAACATTATACAATTAACTTTTACAAACCAATTGATTCGTTTTTTTTAAGAAATGGAAGGGGAAATTGAAACAACAATCTTGGGGCTCCTCGTGAATTTACTGTAAACTATAATAATCTATCAACAAGTAGGCATCACCAGCACACCTCAAATCAATCGACATGATGTGAACTTTTAGTTTATCTAAAGTCTATTACCTTTTTCTCAAAACATGTAAAAGTACTGATAAATGACATAAACGTATTGGTAATTAACCTACATGTTTTAGGCATGCCATCCGTGGTCGGTAGTGCTGACCATAATCTCTCAGCGTCCTAATTGTCATGTTTACGGTCAGTCGATACGCGGACCTAAAGAAGAAAATCCAGGTATGAAATGTTCATGGAAAAAAAAGTGATCACACAGGTATAAAGGTATACCCGGGGCTGGGACCGTAGCCTATTCCGTTGACCGCGCGTCAGAGATTGCGTGAGAGGGGCCAGAAAGCGCGAGGACGGATTTATCGACCAATGACAGCTCGGCTAAACTCTGGTTTAATAACCTGTTACGTGTGACAGTGACACCAACATACGTCACACCATCAAGCAACTATCAATTTGGTGGCATTATGACAGTAAAACCTTGAATTGAAATGTAACAGTAGCTGGATTATCGTTTATTGAAATATAGAACTATATATTTTTTAAATCCAGGTGAAATATTTGTCGCCCCAGAATGTGGTGAAAGAGGAAGGATAAAAACAATCAACTTTTTTTGCGATCAATTCACTGGATGATAAAATAATAATAATTTGTCACATATATATATTTTTTTGTAATTTGATCTCTCATTTAAGCCTATGAATTTCACAGGTAAACTAGGGCTAGTCTACCTTAACCACAGATGGTGCCAAAAACGATACCACAGGTGAAGGTGTCGGACCGACATGACTCCCCGGGTATACACTGCCCTCTACCGCACCCAGGTGGTACTGCTGATAAATGCATGATATTAAATTATGCCGACCTGCATTGCAGTGCATCCTTCTGATGTGTTGTCATGTTGTAACCAGTGTATATCTCATCTCCCGAAGCCTCACCACCTCCACGTTACCACATCCGCAAGGTGGAGTGCAGACGAGAGTGTTCGGAGTGAATCTTGTTGTTGCGTGCCTGTCTTTGTTTGTTGAAATCCATGCTTTTTAATAAAACGTTAATCAAATACACCCACCGACTGTTTATTTTGTTGCTGTTTCTCCAAGATGGCGACTCGTCTTTCTAAGTGAGGCACAATGTGTGTAGGCTATGGTTTGTTACTGTATTAAAGGTATGATTTTTCAATTGTGTTATCAATTATTATTCGCAATTACCTTTTGAACAAATTCCTATATTGAAATAGCCCTAGCCATAAATAACTTGTAGGCTGGTCTAAAACAATGAATTTCAGTTACTCTAGAAATTGCAATGAGTGAGCTTCAAAGTGTAACAAAATATGAGGATATGGGCAATCTAGACCTTTTGTCATCCGCCCAAACGTTTATTCACATTGAGAAAATTATATTACACTGGCCTGGGTTGAACCGGGCAATGTCCTGTCACATCATCGGGCGAAAACTGCGAGGGAGGAGCACCTTTCTCAAATCAAACAGCAATCTGCACCGCTCGGTCATGTTGTCAACAAGGCATCGTCCAAAAACATATACATCTCTTTTCCATACAATAAACATAAGATTTGTCATACTAGTTTTCATTGGGAAGGCAGATAAATCGTTTTTATCAAAAGCAATCACTTTCGCATGTAAAAATACAGGACCCTCCTCATCAATCCACGTGCTTGAAAACGTCACTTTTATATTTTCAGCCGACTTCGCCGTCTTCGGCCAGAGCGGGTTACCTGGCTCAGGCCCGGGAGGCAAGCCCGGTACCAAAACGAATGCAATCACTTTTCACCCGGTTTAAACTCCACACGCCGCGGTAACCAGGCCAGTTAAACGAATCCCTCATTGTGCTCGCCCTGTGCGCGCTCTCACACACACACACACACACACACACTAACGTTATCGTAATCGCGCCCCGCCCCACCCGCCCGCGAGTAAGACTCTCCAGTCGCTAAGCCTCAAACCAACTCTCTCTACTGTATCGATGAAGTTGTTTCAAAGATGGCGGATTTCCTGCCGTCCCGGTCCGTTTTATCTGTATGTTTTCCCAACTGTATCCTCACGAGTAACGAGGCAGAACAATTAAGGAAATCTAAAGAAATAGACAAACGTATTTCGCGGGATAAACCGTACGTGAAACGGTTGGTGAAGATTCTCCTACTCGGAGCGGGTGAAAGCGGCAAGTCCACTTTCCTGAAGCAGATGCGCATCATCCACGGTCAGGACTTCGATCAAAAGGCCAAAGAAGAGTTCAAGGCCACGATTTTTAGTAATGTAATTAAAGGTAAGGTACTTTTTTTAAAGGTTGTTCGTTGTACTTTATATAACGCCACTGGTTAAGTTTTGTTTTGGTTTCCCCGAGGCCTTTGTTGACTTATTTGCTCTGTTCAAGGGTTGATGTCTGAGTGGGAAGTAGCCAGCTAGCTAGCATGCTAACAGTAGCCGTTACTTGGTATGCTAGCTAGCTATGTTGGGAGGACGGGCGCACTCACATCTGTTTTCTTCGCTAGCCTTGTTAGCTAGCTAACACACACACACACACACACACACACACACACACACACACACACACACACACACACACACACACACACACACACACACACACACACACACACACACACACACACACACACACACACACACACACACACACACAGCTAGAAGAAACGCCCATGTTTATTTGAAAGTGTTTCTGTGCAACAGTGGGATTTGAAGAGATGAAGCCACACAGACCCGGGTGGGGGGGTTTCCCCCTTTGAACATGATTCAGTTGTCTGAATATATCTCCTGATATCACGCCTATTGTTTGTCCCATGTCAGTATTATTCAGGGGTTGGAAAATAGTATGACACTTTATCAGCTGTGTTTTTTTTAAATCAGGCAATGTACCCAGCTAGCAGTAAGCTTTGGCTAACTAATGCGCTAGCTAGCTAGCTTTGTTGCTGTAGTTTAACGTATTGATAAACTTATTTGAGTGTTTTTAAAAACATGAATCTTGAACAGTCATAGGGAAATAACTTGGTAGCTAGTTTGACAATCAGAAAGCTTAAAATGGTTTTAATCACAGCGGATATAACTAGATGAAGTATATCCTAACCATCATTGCACATATTTGAGAAAAGTCAGATGCATGACGTTTTCATGTTATGGGAACCAAGCCGTATACGAGGACTCGGATGGGCATCCTTGGGGGTTAAAACGTGGAGACGGATAATAAACTGTTATATGTTTAGGGTGATTACTGAAGGCAAATATGTCATTAGTAACTCCTTGTTCGTTGGTGCAGAGTGTATACTGAACACAAATATAAATGCAACAATAAAATATTTCACAGAGTTAGTTCATAGAATATCATCAGTCAATTGAAATAAATTCATTAGGCCCTAATCTATGGATTTCACGACTGGGAATACAGATTAATCTGTTGGTCACAGATGCCTTAGATAACGTGCCTCAGGAATTCATCACGGTATCTCTGTGCATTCAAATTGCCATCTGTAAAATGCAATTGTGTTCTTTGTCCGGTAGCTTATGCCTGCCCATACCATAACCCCACCACCACCATGGGCATTCTGTTCACAATGCTGACATCAGCACACTGCTCGCCCACACAACGCCATGTATGTGGTCTGCGGTTGTGAGGCAGGGTTGGACATACTGCCCCCCAAAAAAAAAAAAAAATTAAATGACAGAGGCGGCCTATGGTAGAGAAATTAACATTCAATTCTTGGAAAAGAAGACATGCTCACTAACAGGGATGTAAACAAATTTGTGCACAACATTTGAGAGAAATAAGCTTTTTGTGTGTATGGAACATTTCTGGGATCTTTTATTTCAGCTCATGAAACATGGGACCAACACTTTACATGTTGCATGTATATTTTTGTTCAGTGTATAATGTGTGAATATATGTAGCTATAGAAACCAGAGGTGGCTGGTGGGAGAAGCTATAGGAGGACCAGGCTCATTGGAATGGAACAGAGTCAAATCTGTGGTTTCCATGTGTTTGATACCGTTCCATTGATTCCATTCCAGTCATTACAATGAGCCCGTCCTCCTATAGCTCCTCCCACCAGCCTCCTCTGATGGAAATCTCGGAACCAAACGTTTCTTCACACCTGCACTATAAAGGTGTTTACACATGATCAGCACTAAACGGCAGTTGAACCGCAAGAAAATCTGTCTACCGTGTAGAGACGAGCGGCCCCGGTTGTTGTCAGCTTGAATATTGTCATTAAAATGTTGTTTTTGATTGGTTGGCAAGATGAACTCTGTGCATTGGTCGCCATGTGCTACGGCTCTGTGCATTGGTCGACCATGTGCTACGGCTCTGTGCATTGGTCGACCATGTGCTACGGCTCTGTGCATTGGTCGACCATGTGCTACGGCTCTGTGCATTGGTCGACCATGTGCTACGGCTACGGCTCTGTGCATTGGTCGACCATGTGCTACGGCTCTGTGCATTGGTCAACCATGTGCTACGGCTCTGTGCATTGGTCAACCATGTGCTACGGCCGCTCAAGACTTCAGCTAATTTAATCTTCTGGTGCTGAAGCCAGCAGTGCTGCCGCTGCTCACGGGGTCGAGCACCACGAACCTTGCCACTTCCGCTTTGGCACCCTACTCTATGAGACCTTCTGCCGGTTGCCACAACCTGCCTGTAAACGTGGTAACAGCATGCAAGACACGCTTCCACGTGGCCTACCACTGTCGATCACATCATAAAGGCACCGGTTTCAGACCGTTTCCATACAGATATCCACACAGTATGCAATCAGGACCGACGGGCAAGGAACCACGGGTTATGTGGTCCTTCTGTAGCTCAGTTGGTAGAACATGGCGCTTGTAATGCCAGGGTAGTGGGTTCGATCACCGGGACCACCCATACGTAGAATGTATGCACACATGACTGTAAGTCGCTTTGGATAAGCGTCTGCTAAATGGCATTTATTATTATTATTATTATATTATTGATAAACCTTCACTAACAGGATATTCGTATTAAAATTTAAAAATAAATACTTCCTCTTAAAAATGTGGCAGTTGTTTTTTTTGGCCTCGGCATTTTAACCACCTACGTCCTTTATAGGACAACCGGAAACCATGTTGTTTTGAGGAGGCGATAAGATGTGATCGCTCGTATTCCAATTGTTTCTATTCAGCCAGACAGTCTGTCAAACTTGCTAGCTAGATCAATTGGCTACTAGATGAATTGGCTACTAGATGAATTGGCTACTAGATGAATTGGCTACTAGATGAATTGGCTACTAGATGAATTGGCTACTAGATGAATTGGCTACTAGATGAATTGGCTACTAGATGAATTGGCTACTAGATGAATTGGCTACTAGATGAATTGGCTACTAGATGTATTGGCTACTAGATGAATTGGCTACTAGATCGATTGGCCACTAGATCAATTGGCCACTTTGTTTCTTACCTAGCTAGCTATTTGTTATTTTACTGTAAATAACCTTTACTTGTCAGATCCTCCCATGAATGTTTTTAGTTGAAAGTTCAACACCGGTGGATTTCGGTCACGTTTTGGTGGACTGAGGCATTAGGCCGAGCTGTATAAAATCTGAAGAGAGAGAGAACATTAAAGGGGTCACGTTTTGGTGGACTGAGGCATTAGGCCGAGCTGTATAACATCTGAAGAGAGAGAGAACATTAAAGGGGTCACGTTTTGGTGGACTGAGGCATTAGACCGAGCTGTATAAAACCTGAAGAGAGAGAGAACATTAAAGGGGTCACGTTTTGGTGGACTGAGGCATTAGACCGAGCTGTATAAAACCTGGAGAGAGAGAGAACATTAAAGGGGTCACGTTTTGGTGGACTGAGGCATTAGGCCGAGCTGTATAAAACCTGGAGAGAGAGAGAACATTAAAGGGGTCACGTTTTGGTGGACTGAGGCATTAGACCGAGCTGTATAAAACCTGAAGAGAGAGAGAACATTAAAGGGGTCACGTTTTGGTGGACTGAGGCATTAGGCCGAGCTGTATAAAACCTGGAGAGAGAGAGAACATTAAAGGGGTCACGTTTTGGTGGACTGAGGCATTAGACCGAGCTGTATAAAACCTGAAGAGATAGAGAACATTAAAGGGGTCACGTTTTGGTGGACTGAGGCATTAGACCGAGCTGTATAAAACCTGAAGAGAGAGAGAACATGAAAGGGATGTTTCTGCCTCAAACTTGCGTGGTCATACCAGGTCAGGTCGTCGTGACAACCCAGCCCTGCACACACAAGTCAATGATATTACCAGAGATGTACAGCAATACTGCAGTCCGATAACTCCTGTTATGCAAACAAACATCTTTTATGGGGGGTGAAACCACTCTGGGTGGTTCCCCTCCCCCCCTAGTTGGCTACTTTGTTCATTACGCAGACTACTTTGGGTACACTGGTTTGTTAGTGTAGCAGTCCTGAGCAAATACATTCATTGTCAACTATACAATTATAGTCATTGTGTTGTTGTTGTTTTTTTGGTCAACTTTTCCTTTGCGAGTCGTTGATCACAATGAAGCTATTTATTTATCTTTAGACCCTTCCATTTAATGTCTTCTTATTTATCTTAGATCTACAGAGAAACTCTTCCATTATAATGTCTTATGTATCTTAGATACAGAGACTAAACTCTTCCATTTAATGTCTTATTTATCTTTAGATCTGTCGTACAAAGACTAAACTCTTCCATTATGTCTTATGTATCTTAGATCTACAGAGACTAAACTCTTCCATTTAATGTCTTATTTATCTTAGATCTGTCGTACAGAGACTCAACTCTTCCATTATAATGTCTTATGTATCTTAGATCTGTCGTACAGAGACTAAACTCTTCCATTTAATGTCTTCTTATTTATCTTTAGATCTGTCGTACAGAGACTAAACTCTTCCATTTAATGTCTTCTTATTTATCTTAGATCTGTCGTACAGAGACTAAACTCTTCCATTTAATGTCTTCTTATTTATCTTAGATCTGTCGTACAGAGACTAAACTCTTCCATTTAATGTCTTCTTATTTATCTTTAGATCTGTCCTACAGAGACTAAACTCTTCCATTTAATTTCTTCTTGACAGGTGCACACGTGTAGACACACCGTTTCTCAGAACTCCTATTAAAGAACCATGTTGAATCATTGTGTTAATTTTAGATGGGAACTTTACTGTTATTTGATCAACAGACATGGAGGATGTCCCCGGTAGCTCTGTGTGGGTGGGTGCAGGGGGTTCCCAGCCTCACACCATGATGTCATATCCTTACTGTGAAATGCATGAATAGGGGGGGGGGATATACACACACACACAGCCTCACACACAGCCTCACACACACTTCACTACACACAGCCTCACATTCACACACAGACAGACAGACACACACACACACACACACACACACAGAGACAGATGGATGATTGGCTGTCGGTGATTGGCTAAGCCCGGGCAGGATCCCCAATGAGGAACGCTGTGTTTTGTCTTCTATGACAGATGAATGGTGGGAGTCCTGAGGTTCGTCCCAAATGGTTCGCCCCTATACACTGCACTAACGTTTTGGCCTGCGCCCTATGGACCCTGGTATAAAGTAGTGCACCATTTAGGGGACGAAGCCCCCTGATGACTCTGCTCTGTTATCTTCAGCGTCCCTCAGACAGGAAATATAGATGTAGCCTATAGACCTGGTGGTGAAAGGCCTGTGTTTAGGGACCTTATCTCATCGGTCTTCTATTTGTAAACAAAGGGCCTTGGCTCATCATGTTATGATTTAAATTCTTTAATCCATCTCGAAGTCTCCTTCTGCTAAATCTCCCTCCATTAAGTCTTCAGTTCTGACCTGATTGGGGTGGGGGGGATTGTTTTAGCTAAATAAATGGTCTGTCCCTGTCTCCTAAATTTTGTTGTACTTATTTACATTCTAGAGGCCTGTTTATCTGGACTGTATTTTATCCCTAAGAAGTGATACGATCTACCCTCCCTTTGTCTCTCTGGAAGAACAGCCTAGTGCATGTCTGGATAGTATAGCCTAAGTCTAGATGTGGTACCTTGTTCCCTAGATAGTGCACTGCTTTTTGACCTGGGCCCATAGGGGGTCTGGTCAGAAGTAGGGCACTATATGGGGAATAGAGTGTCGTGTGAGCCAACAGGCGTTGTGTAGCATTAATGACAGTGACAGATTTCTTTTTGTCCGGCCGACTCGTGAGGAGCTATCAGGGGCCTCGGGTGTTGCACTTCCTCTTGTGATGTCATAGATGGATGGACGGGTGGTGTTGGATCTAGGCTGAACTCTCCCAGCGTGAGTCAACTCTTTCAGTTATTAAACAGAGATGTTAGAACAACTTTATTTTAAAGCCTCTGGGGTCTCAGTGCTGATCTAGGATCAGATACCCCCTCCCCTGTGTTATTCATTGATCTAATAGGCAGAACTGATCCTGCTTTGTGAGTATGTGCTATGAACACCTGTTCAGTCTAGGGCAGGGTTGCCTAACCCTCTTCCTGAGGATCTACTGTCCTGTAGGTTTTCAGTCTAACCCTAATTTAGCATATCTGATTCAGCTAGTTAAGGTATTGTTGAGCAGCTAATTAGTAGAATCAGGTGTGTTTTAAATTAGGGTTGGACTGAACCTACAGGACTGAAAACCCACAGCTCTCCAGGAAGAGGGTTGGACTGAACCTACAGGACTGAAAACCCACAGCTCTCCAGGAAGAGGGTTGGGCTGAAAACCTACAGGACTGAAAACCCACAGCTCTCCAGGAAGAGGGTTGGGCTGAAAACCTACAGGACTGAAAACCCACAGCTCTCCAGGAAGAGGGTTGGGCTGAAAACCCACAGGACGGTAGATCTCATGGAAGAGGGTTGGACTGATAACCCACAGGATGGTAGATTTCCAGGAAGAGGGTTGGACTGAAAACCCACAGGACGGTAGATCTCCAGGAAGAGGGTTGGACTAAACCCACAGGACGGTAGATCTCCAGGAAGAGGGTTGGACTGATAACGCACAGGATGGTAGATCTCCAGGAAGAGGGTTGGACTGATAACCCACAGGACGGTAGATCTCCAGGAAGAGGGTTGGACTGAAAACCCACAGGCCGGTAGATCTCATGGAAGAGAGTTGGGCTGAAAATCCACGGGCCGGTAGATCTAATGGAAGAGAGTTGGACTGAAAACCCACAGATCTCCAGAAAAAGGGTTGGACTGAAAACCCACAGATCTCCAGAAAAAGGGTTGGACTGAAAACCCACAGATCTCCAGAAAAAGGGTTGTACTGAAAACCCACAGGACGGTAGATCTCCAGGAAGAGGGTTGGACTGAACCCACAGGACGGTAGATCTCCAGGAAGAGGGTTGGACTGATAACCCACAGGACGGTAGATCTCCAGGAAGAGGGTTGGACTGAGAAACCACAGGCCGGTAGATCTCCAGGAAGAGGGTTGGGCTGAGAACCCACAGGCCGGTAGATCTCCAGGAAGAGGGTTGGGCTGAGAACCCACAGGCCGGTAGACCTCATGGAAGAGAGTTGGGCTGAAAACCCACAGGCCGGTAGATCTCATGGAAGAGAGTTGGACTGAAAACCCACAGATCTCCAGAAAAAGGGTTGGACTGAAAACCCACAGATCTCCAGAAAAAGGGTTGGACTGAAAACCCACAGATCTCCAGAAAAAGGGTTGGACTGAAAACCCACAGATCTCCAGAAAAAGGGTTGGACTGAAAACCCACAGATCTCCAGGAAGAGGGTTGGACTGAAAACCCACAGATCTCCAGGAAGAGGGTTGGACTGAAAACCCACAGATCTCCAGGAAGAGGGTTGGACTGAAAACCCACAGATCTCCAGGAAGAGGGTTGGACTGAAAACCCACAGGATGGTCGATCTCATGGAAGAGAGTTGGGCAACCCTGGTCTATGGTCTTTGGGTTTGATAGAACAGGTTGGTTTCCAGGAGTCAATCTATGTAGTCCTTTCTGACTAACTGGCTGATGCCTCTGTGTCCCCAATGCCACCCTATTCCTTGCATTGTGCACTATGTTTGAGCAGAGCCCTGTGTGCCAAAGTCTAAGACTTGATGGTTAGTTGTCTAATTGAATTCAATGTCGCAGTTTAGGGCCCAAGGAAAGAGAAGGGTAGGGAATCGGGTTCCATTTGAGACAGTGCTCTGAGCCACAGGGTCTGCTGCCTTGTCTCAGCCCTCTGCTCTGAGCCACAGAGTCTGCTGCTTTGTCTCAGCCCTCTGCTCTGAGCCACAGAGTCTGCTGCCTTGTCTCAGCCCTCTGCTCTGAGCCGCAGAGTCTGCTGCCTTGTCTCAGCCTCTGCTCTGAGCCGCAGAGTCTGCTGCCTTGTCTCAGCCCTCTGCTCTGAGCCGCAGAGTCTGCTGCCTTGTCTCAGCCCTCTGCTCTGAGCCGCAGAGTCTGCTGCCTTGTCTCAGCCCTCTGCTCTGAGCCGCAGAGTCTGCTGCCTTGTCTCAGCCCTCTGCTCTGAGCCGCAGAGTCTGCTGCCTTGTCTCAGCCCTCTGCTCTGAGCCGCAGAGTCTGCTGCCTTGTCTCAGCCCTCTGCTCTGAGCCGCAGAGTCTGCTGCCTTGTCTCAGCCCTCTGCTCTGAGCCGCAGAGTCTGCTGCCTTGTCTCAGCCCTCTGCTCTGAGCCGCAGAGTCTGCTGCCTTGTCTCAGCCCTCTGCTCTGAGCCCCAGAGTCTGCTGCCTTGTCTCAGCCCTCTGCTCTGAGCCGCAGAGTCTGCTGCCTTGTCTCAGCCCTCTGCTCCGATCCACAGAGTCTGCTGCCTTGTCTAAGCCCTCTGCTCTGAGCCGCAGAGTCTGCTGCCTTGTCTCAGCCCTCTGCTCTGAGCCGCAGAGTCTGCTGCCTTGTCTAAGCCCTCTGCTCCGATCCACAGAGTCTGCTGCCTTGTCTCAGCCCTCTGCTCTGAGCCGCAGTCTGCTGCCTTGTCTCAGCCCTCTGCTCTGAGCCGCAGAGTCTGCTGCCTTGTCTCAGCCCTCTGCTCTGAGCCGCAGAGTCTGCTGCCTTGTCTCAGCCCTCTGCTCCGATCCACAGAGTCTGCTGCCTTGTCTCAGCCCTCTGCTCCGATCCACAGTCTGCTGCCTTGTCTCAGCCCTCTGCTCCGATCCACAGTCTGCTGCCTTGTCTCAGCCCTCTGCTCTGATCCACAGAGTCTGCTGCCTTGTCTCAGCCCTCTGCTCTGAGCCGCAGAGTCTGCTGCCATGTCTCAGCTCTCTGCTCTGATCCACAGAGTCTGCTGCCTTGTCTCAGCCCTCTGCTCTGAGCCACAGAGTCTGCTGCCTTGTCTCAGCATGTTGTTTGTATCCTGTTTACCAGCCTCTTAATGACTACTGCGCTAGGAGACTGTATGTGTGTGACGCTGTGCCTGTTCGGCTCTAAGGGACTCCAGAAAGGAAGTGTGATTCCGACTCTTATGGAACATTGGGATTGTTTCTTCACAGCAAACTGGTACGTCGTTCTGTGTCGTGTAGAGAGAGAACAATGTCGGTTGGCATTCTACACAACATTGAATAACTGCTGTGTGCCAGCCAGGAGAAACCCTCTGTGTACCCTGCAGAGCCACTGCTCCTTTACTTCCTCTGCAGCCAAGTGTTCCTGCTGGGTCAGGGCTTGTTCTGGTATGGATGGTGATGGTGGTGGTGACGAAACAGCCGAGGCAGGCGGCGACGATAGAGCCTCGGTGGTGTTTGTTAGCGGCTATCTTTAGAGGTCAAAGGTCATTTGAAAACAATGACTGGAGATTGCATCAACGGAAATACTCAGAATTCCACTGATGTGAAACAGTACAACACACCTCCTGCCCTTAGTGTCAACCGCTCAGGTGATCACTTCCTGTGTGTGTGTGTGGTATATTTTGTGTGTGTGTAACATAGTTTGTGTGTATAATATCATTACTTCAATGATTAGGAAACAGTCTACCAAGAAACCTCAGCCCCTAAACATAAGTAGTGCCTGCCTATTCAGTGTTTTCATGTTGTCAGCTGGCTGTTTCAGGTACCCCGTCTAGCAGAATCTGGGGAGAACACGGTCTGACTTCCAGGGATGGGACTAGAATAGATACATTAGAGTATCCAATTTATTATTTTTGAAGATATTATATATCGGTTCAAATGCTGTTAGTTGCTAGGGAGCGTTTGTCTTCGGTCTTCATTCTCCTCCTATAGCTTGGCCTCCATCTTCTGTTTTTAAATAGAGATCCAATGTTTTTCCAGCACTTTTATTTCCATTACTGATCAGCCTCGTTTTTATTATGTCTCTCTCTCTCGTCCCTCTGCAGCAGACATTTAGTGAGCAGTATGTTCGGATCATCGATAACCTCAATAAAACCGCAGTATAGAATGGCAATGCATATCGTATCATGGTGAGTCGTGATGCATATAGAATCACGATGCATATCGTATCATGGTGAGTCGTGATGCATATAGAATCACGATGCATATCGTATCATGGTTAGTCGTGATGCATATAGAATCACGATGCATATCGTATCATGGTGAGTCGTGATGCATATAGAATCACGATGCATATCGCGTGATCATGGTGAGTCGATGATGCATGCATATCGTATCATGGTGAGTCGTGATGCATATAGAATCATATGAATCATCATGGTGAGTACATATCGTATCGTATCATGGTGAATCGAATGATGCATATCGTATCATGGTGAGTCCTGATGCATATAGAATCACGATGCATATCGCATCATGGTGAGTCTGATGCATATCGTATCATGGTGAGTCCTGATGCATATAGAATCACGATGCATATCGTATCATGGTGAGTCGTGATGCATATAGAATTACGATGCATATCGTATCATGGTGAGTCCTGATGCATATAGAATCACGATGCATATCAGATCATGGTGAGTCCTGATGCATATAGAATCACGATGCATATCGATCATGGTTAGTCGTCCTGATGCATATAGAATCAACGATACATATCGATCATGGTGAGTCGTGATGCATATCGTATCATGGTGAGTCCTGATGCATATAGAATCGCGATACATATCATGGTTATCATGGTGAGTAACATCATGGTTTGATGTATATAGAATCATTATTCATATCGATCATGGTGAGTCCTGATGCATATAGAATCGCGATACATATCAGTATCATGGTGAGTCGTGATTCATATAGAATCGCGATACATATCGATCATGGTGAGTCCTGATGCATATAGAATCGCGATACATATCAGATCATGGTGAGTCGTGATGCATATTGTATCATGGTGAGTCGTGATGCATATTATCATGGTGAGTCGCGATGCATATAGAATCACGATACATATCGTATCGTGGTGAATCGCGATGCATATCGTATCATGGTGAGTCGTGATGCATATTGTATCATGGTGAGTCGTGATGCATATTGTATCATGGTGAGTCGTGATGCATATCGTATCATGGTGAGTCGCGATGCATATTGTATCATGGTGAGTCGTGATGCATATTGTATCGTGGTGAGTCGTGATGCATATTGTATCATGGTGAGTCGTGATGCATATTGTATCATGGTGAGTCGCGATGCATATAGAATCACGATACATATCGTATCATGGTGAGTCCTGATGCATATAGAATCGCAATACATATCGTATCATGGTGAGTCGTGATTCATATAGAATCGCGATACATATCGTATCATGGTGAGTCGTGATGCATATAGAATCGCGATACATATCGCATCATGGTGAGTCCTGATGCATATAGAATCGCGATACATATCGTATCATGGTGAGTCGTGATTCATATAGAATCGCGATACATATCGTATCATGGTGAGTCGTGATGCATATAGAATCGCGATACATATCGTATCGTGGTGAGTCGTGATGCATATTGTATCATGGTGAGTCGTGATGCATATCGTATCATGGTGAGTCGCGATGCATATAGAATCACGATACATATCGTATCGTGGTGAATCGCGATGCATATCGTATCATGGTGAGTCGCGATGCATATTGTATCATGGTGAGTCGTGATGCATATTGTATCGTGGTGAGTCGTGATGCATATTGTATCATGGTGAGTCGCGATGCATATTGTATCGTGGTGAGTCGTGATGCATATTGTATCATGGTGAGTCGTGATGCATATAGAATCACGATACATATCGTATCATGGTGAGTCCTGATGCATATAGAATCGCCATACTATGGTGCCGATACAATATGTATCTTGGTAATATTATATCCAGTCCCCAGCCTGTCCGGCTTCCCATCAACAACAACACAAGCCTTTTGAATAGGTTGATGTTTGACCTCGTCTGAAAGACCTGCTCGTCTTTTACCTATTGGAAGTCTCTTCAGACCCTCATTTGACTGATTGATCCCCAGAGAGCTATTTGATTGGTGCATTTATAATCCCCTTTTAATAATTAGTCATCAATGAACTTGAATGTCCCCGTCATTCTGTCTCTGTAGCTCCTTCTGTCTTTTATGTCTCTCTGTGTGTGTGTGTGTGTGTGTGTGTGTGTGTGTGTGTGTGTGTGTGTGTGTGTGTGTGTGTGTGTGTGTGTGTGTGTGCGCGCTCTCAAAGAAATGACAGTTGAATCTCTGCAGAGAAAGGAACTAAACAGTGATAAGACTGTGGAAGGAGGAAGCTATTATTACCCACAAGCCCCGTGTTCTTCCTCCCAGAGAGGCTTTCTTTTCTGGCCTCCGAAACCCTTAGCTGAGTTTTTATGCATTAATGTTTGATGGCTCATTAGCATCGTGGCTAATCTGTTTCTATGGACGTAGGCTATTGATCGTTAGCATCGGGGCCTAATGCGTGCGATGGATGTTTTGCCATTGATCTATTGATCCTATCCTTCATTATTACATCAACGGCCCAGGCCGTGTGTGAGAGAGAGAGAGCCCCTGGAAAACAGCCCTGTTTAGTGAGAGAGAGAGCACCTGGAAAACAGCCCTGTTTAGTGAGAGAGAGCACCTGGAAAACAGCCCTGTTTAGAGAGAGAGAGAGCCCCTGGAAAACAGCCCTGTTTAGTGAGAGAGAGAGCCCCTGGAAAACAGCCCTGTTTAGTGAGAGAGAGAGCCCCTGGAAAACAGCCCTGTTTAGTGAGAGAGAGAGCCCCTGGAAAACAGCCCTGTTTAGTGAGAGAGAGAGCCCTGGAAAACAGCCCTGTTTAGTGAGAGAGAGAGAGCCCCTGGAAAACAGCCCTGTTTAGTGAGAGAGAGAGAGCCCCTGGAAAACAGCCCTGTTTAGTGAGAGAGAGAGAGCCCCTGGAAAACAGCCCTGTTTAGTGAGAGAGAGAGAAAACAGCCCTGGAAAACAGCCCTGTTTAGTGAGAGAGAGAGCACCTGGAAAACAGCCCTGTTTAGTGAGAGAGAGAGCACCTGGAAAACAGCCCTGTTTAGTGAGAGAGAGAGAGCCCCTGGAAAACAGCCCTGTTTAGTGAGTGAGAGAGCCCTGGAAAACAGCCCTGTTTAGTGAGTGAGAGAGCCCCCTGGAAAACAGCCCTGTTTAGTGAGAGCGAGAGAGAGCCCTGGAAAACAGCCCTGTTTAGTGAGAGAGAGAGAGCCCCTGGAAAACAGCCCTGTTTAGTGAGAGAGAGCCCCTGGAAAACAGCCCTGTTTAGTGAGAGAGAGAGCCCCTGGAAAACAGCCCTGTTTAGTGAGAGAGAGAGAGAGCCCCTGGAAAACAGCCCTGTTTAGTGATGAGAGAGAGAGCCCTGGAAAACAGCCCTGTTTAGTGAGAGAGAGAGCACCTGGAAAACAGCCCTGTTTAGTGAGAGAGAGAGAGAGAGCCCCTGGAAAACAGCCCTGTTTAGTGAGAGAGAGAGCCCCTGGAAAACAGCCCTGTTTAGTGAGAGAGAGAGCCCTGGAAAACAGCCCTGTTTAGTGAGTGAGAGACCTGGAAAACAGCCCTGTTTAGTGAG
This sequence comes from Oncorhynchus gorbuscha, assembly GCF_021184085.1. NCBI lineage: Eukaryota > Metazoa > Chordata > Actinopteri > Salmoniformes > Salmonidae > Oncorhynchus > Oncorhynchus gorbuscha. The sequence continues at coordinate 3,146 of NW_025745990.1, read as the reverse complement.
AGAGTGAGAGAGAGCCCCTGGAAAACAGCCCTGTTTAGTGAGAGAGAGAGAGCCCCTGGAAAAACAGCCCTGTTTAGTGAGAGAGAGAGCCCTGGAAAACAGCCATGTTTAGTGAGCGAGAGCACCTGGAAAACAGCCCTGTTTAGTGAGAGAGAGAGCCCCTGGAAAACAGCCATGTTTAGTGAGCGGAGAGCACCTGGCAAACAGCCCTGTTTAGTGAGTGAGGAGAGGTATAGAGTGAGTCTAAATCTCCATAGTGTCCACATGCAGTACTATACATTCTACCTGGTAGTCAATATCTGGGGCTTTATTAGGTTGTGTCAAAATCATAATAGTTTTATTTATTTTTAAACAACATGTTTAAACTTTTTATTTAACTAGGCAAGTCAGTTCAGAACAAATTCTTAGTTACAATGACGGCCAAACACGGACGACACTGGGCCTCCATATGGGACTCCCATTCACAGCCGGTTGTGATACAGCCTGGAATCAAACCAGGGTGTCTGTAGTTACGCCCTCAAGCACAGAGATGCAGTGCCTTAGAGCGCTGCGCCACTCAGAGAAAAAACAGATTACCGCTGTGTGTTCAGTGGTGATATTCATAACAACACACTCTTTCTTTATGAGTGGGGTTTAACAGCCAACAACCATGTCACCTTTATTTAACCAGGCAAGTCAGTTAAGAACAAATTCTTATTTACAATGACGGGCTTCCCGGGAACAGTGGGTTAACTGCCTCGCTCAGGGGCAGAACGACAGATTTTTACCTTGTCAGCTTGGGATTCGACCCAGCAACCCTCTTGGTTACTGGTAGAACACTCTAACCACTAGGCTACCTGCCGCCCCATCCTCAAATGAATGAGCCAGCCCAAAAGCATTTCCTCCTGCAAATATGCTGCTTATAACTATTTGTTGGTCTGTTATGTCATGGAAATACTGGTCTGTAGCTGGCACCCTAATAATACTACTCCTTATCAGTGGTCTGTAGCTGGCACCCTAATAATACTACTCCTTATCAGTGGTCTGTAGCTGGCACCCTAATAATACTACTCCTTATCAGTGGTCTGTAGCTGGCACCCTAATAATACTACTCCTTATTAGTGGTCTGTAGCTGGCACCCTAATAATACTACTCCTTATCAGTGGTCTGCAGCTGGCAGCCAGTCTAATTATACTACTCCTTATTAGTGGTCTGTAGCTGGCACCCCAATAATACTACTCCTTATCAGTGGTCTGCAGCTGGCAGCCAGTCTAATTATACTACTCCTTATCAGTGGTCTGCAGCTGGCAGCCAGTCTAATTATACTACTCCTTATTAGTGGTCTGTAGCTGGCACCCTAATAATACTACTCCTTATCAGTGGTATGTAGCTGGCAGCCAAATTATACTACTCCTTATTAGTGGTCTGTAGCTGGCAGCCAGTCTAATTATACTACTCCTTATTAGTGGTCTGTAGTTGCCAGCCAGACTAATGGTCTGTATACAACTCCTTATTAGTGGTTTGTACACTCAATAATACTGGCATCAGTGGCCAGTCTAATTATACAACTCCTTTTCAGTGGTCTGTAGCTGGCACCCAGTCTAATAATACAACTCCTTATCAGTGGTCTGTAGCTGGCACCCTAATAATACTACTCCTTATCAGTGGTCTGTAGCTGGCACCCTAATAATACTACTCCTTATCAGTGGTCTGTAGCTGGCAGCCAGTCTAATTACTACTCCAAGCTGGCACTTAATAATACTTTTCAGCCACCCCCTCCTCCGTCCACTGGCTTCCAGCTCCTTTTCTGATCGTGCCCTCACACTCCAAACAAGGGCACTGCTCATCCACTTCTGCCCTGGTCTGCCCTAGCCACTAATTAAGTACAGCTATTAGTCCCCTCTCTGTTTATCACAGTGTTAAAACCTCTATGGCTGTAGTAGTAGTCCCTGTACTGTGCTTGTTGTAAATTCATCCAAAATTACACTGGCAGCCTAATTCTCTTATCAGTGCACTACGTTGACCTTATCAGTGGTCTGTATATATATATATATATGGTCTGTAACGCATACTACTCCTTTATTAGTACTATAAAGAGAATAGTGGTCTGTAGTGTAATTTGGATGAACTATTCATACTACTTAAGCCATGGCAGCCATAATATACTACTTATCAGTGCCTTAGTCCTTCTCTGTTTATCACAATAAAACCTCTATATAGTATACTGTGCTTGTTGTTCATCCAAAATTATTTCTTTATATATATACATATACATATGACTCCTTACTGTAGAGTGGTATAACCAGAGAGAGGCTCTGCTCTCTCTCTCTCTGTACTTCTGGCATTTGGAGACGTTACAGAGCCCCATCCTGGTTGGCACCAAACGTTCCATGAAGACAATAACATTCTGTCATAGAACCTTTGGCAACATGGTGGCCGTTTTGAAATTCTAAACCTCAAACCAAGTTTATCAAACTCCATAGAAATAAACTTCAAACTCGAGCACGGTATCTATGGGCCTCCTCCGTAGACCTGCCTTGACTCAGTTTGTCAGGTCTGGGTGACTCTGCTATCCCTTTCAGCCCTGTCTTCTTTGACTTCAACAACACTGACTTTGATTGACTCTTAGTCTCAGCAGGACATGAACTGGTCTGTCTGGTTCCTAGTATCTCCCCAGAGAGAGAGAGAGAGGTCAAGGCCAGGTCAAGGAGGGTAGTCGACCCAGGTTAGACTGTCAGAGCTGTCTGTCTCAGGATGTGTGTGTGTGTGTGTTTGACAGAGAGGAGAAAGGAAGGGGAGGAGGGCCCACCTCACCACAGGAACCACCACCACCTCCATCACCACCAATTGGTGTCACGCACACACATTCTGGTCACCACACCACCTCCATCACCACCAGTTGGTGTCACCACACACTCTGGTCACCACACCACCAGGCAGTGACACTGACACATCCCTGCAGACTTCACGTGGACCAACCCATGTCAACAGAAGCTGGTTTTAAATGTACATGTCTTTAAATGTAACCTTTATTTAACTAGGCAAGTTAAGAACAATTTCTTATTTGCATTGACGGCCTGCCTTGTTCCGGGGCAGAACGACAGATTTTTACCTTGTCAGCTCTGGGATTTGATCCATCAACCTTTTGGTATCTGGCCCAACGCTCG